>NC_049198.1:17383411-17571368 GCF_009769625.2 Cygnus olor | reverse complement strand
AAAAATATTTCATGATATGATATTTTTCATTGAAATATTTATATGCAAGCATCCAATGTAAACGTATGTGCAAAGACACTAAAGGTGCTGCAAGTTAGTCTTGTGTACACTGGGGAGAGGCTGAGAAGCTGGAGCTGGGGGAAGCTGTGCACTGCTCCACTCCCTGGCTGCAGTGCCACAATGCCTGCCTTCCATTAAACTGTCCTCCTGGTGGGGTGGGAATTCTTGTGTTCCTAAACCACTCATGGACTCATGGACATTTCATAAGCATAATGGAAATTAAATTCATTGAATAAAATATGTGCTGTAAGTTAAGCAATTGTCTCTAGCATGTTCTCTAAAAGCTTTGTCCATTCAATTTCAAATGATTCCAATGACAGATACATGGATATAACTTCTGATTTCCTCCGGCCCTCAGGACGCTAATATCTGAGTACTTTACCATCTGTAGCATATTTATTCTCACAAGACCACTGTGATGTAGTGAGAGACTATTAAATCCATCTTAGGGATGAGGAATAAGAGCCAGAACAATGCTGCGATCAAATAGGTGATCTGGGCTTGAGTAGGGTATGAATTGCAGCCTTCCTGATCATAAACTAAATCCTTAATTACTTCATTCCCACCCCCAGTACAGTCTTTCCTGGGAGTTTTTTCAAGCTGGGAAATTCTGTTGAGTTGGCAAAAATTCTATGAAAAAGATCTATTTATTTATTTATTATAGTCTATAGGGCTTTTTCCCAGAATGGAAGACTGGAAGGAGCTGGAGAATGAAATCTGAGTTATTGGGAATAGGTGTACAATCATAACGTGAAGCTAACTTTCATGATATCAGTAAGGTAGAAATTCAGGGGAGGCCTCGTGGAAGGAAGGGACAGTAGACTTTCCTTGTACCAATGGTCAAAAAATCCACGGGAGTTATACATTTCACTTTTCAGATCAGACCAAAGTCAAGCATGCTAGATGGCTATGACCCAGCACAGTCCACTTTCCTTGTAAAAGCTTCAGATAGAGTTGGTTTTCAAGCCTGACTTGTAATTTTGCCTCTGCTGCCCCTTCCTGCTGTTTGTTCTCCTCAGTGTGTAGACCTGAAACAGTTTTTATCTAGGCACTAGATCAAATTACACATATCTAATCTGCTGTCCATTGCTATTACCTTTCTTTTTTGCTAATTTCCAGAAATTCTAGATTCTCTAGCTATATTAGATTGCTTTTTTTTTTTTTTTTTTTTTTTTTTTTAATCAGGCTGAATCAGAGTTTAATACTCTCAACCCATATTATTACTCCTGGCTTCCTGCACGTTTACTTTATCTCCCTGCTTTCTGTCATCTGCAATCTTAATTGCTGTAGTTTTACCATCCTCTTCCAGTGAATCAATATTGACATGCAATGAGACTAATCCCTATGACAATGCATGAATAATTCACCAGCAGCTTGACCTATTGCCATTAACTGTTACTCTTTGTTTATAACCCTTCAGTTAGTGAATGCTCTACTCATGTGCTTACTCACTTCCAAGTCAATGTACATTAATTTTCCAAGTTTTCAAGAAGCAACAAACAAGTTCCTTTCTTATATCTGGCTAGATATACCCTAAATACAGTGTCATAGAAATAATTTACATGGACTTTCGTGCTGAATTATGTATCAGTAAACTGAGGATGCTATGATCCATCTCTCTCTCCCTAACTATTCTCATATGACCCTTTTCATTTTTCAACAATGCTTTGCAGCAAGAGTATATGATCAGGCTTCAAAGTGTCCATTGCATCAAATGGGCCCTCTGATGGGGAGTGCTGTTAACCCACAGCAAATAGACAATTCACAAAGGAAAAAAAAAAAAAAAAAACTGAAAAAAAAAAAAAAAACTTTAAGCTATTTCCAATGAGTTTGCAACTAGTAAAGGCTGGGAGAACATACACAGTCAATTACTGTGGCTCAGATAACTTATGACAACTTAATTGTACTTTTGAAATCAAGGGTGCTAAGTCTGTTCTGTAAATGCATTTGCTTTGACATTTACAGTATCAACACATGCATATGTATACATACCATTGAAATCAAATATAGCACCAGTTTTGCCACTGCCAGCTTTTCTACTGCACTGAATGACAGCCTGACTCAGATTTGGATGTGGTAAGATTTCACCTGGACATATATATAATGCCTTTTTGATTGAATTGCATCAGATGGAAGAGTTAGGATTGTCCAGTACTTTAGGAGAAAATGTGAGCATTTTGAAGAGGGTTTTTAGTGACTAACAGCCCTTAAATTGATAACTTTCTTTCTTTTTTCAGTTTGCCCCTGCTGCTTTAAGTACTGTTTCTGAGAAAAGGCAAAATGAAGTCATGAGAAATGAAAATGAAATACTTACATCCCTATTGTTGATTCATATATTTACAAGAAATCTTTTAATCACTTTGACCAAATACAAATGCTAATAATTAGATCTGGCCTCCCTAAATATTCCCATTATTATTTCCTATTAAACCATTTTTCTTAATTTCCCTTCCTCAAAAAGCTGTTGTTCCTGGCATGGTATGGTTTACCCTAGTCTTCTCCAGCACTGACTACATTTCAGTGGTGGTTGAAGAATGATTTTTATATGTAGTCTATAAAACTCTTTGGGATCTGTCATGATGAAAGGTGCTCTGTGTACAACACTATTATTAACTTATTATATTTCATCAGGTTATTCTATTTCACATCGTGTCACTCCGCTGAAAAACCCTCGCCCAAAAAAAAAAAAAAAAAAAAGCAGTGCAATATCATCAATTAAGAAAACAGACTCCTTCAAAAGGCAATGTACCATGCAGATAGCATGGAATTCCCCGGGAGTTCAGGCTGACATTGCTATAGCGTGGGACATCTGCAATTTCAGCAAGCATTATGTGTAAAACTCTTATTTTCTAATGTACCGTGGGATGAAGAATAAGAACTGAATTAGATTGTTAAGTATGCTTAATATATCAATTTTTGAATTAATACATCTTCAGAACTACTGGAAATGATAATTTATATTTTATTAGTTTATGCAGATGAATGTAATTTGGCAAATTTTGAAACAGTTTGTTAAGCTTTTTAGCAGTCTTAATAAAAAACATCTGAGTCTTCTTAAACGGAAAGCTATTCAATTGCTTATTATTTTAAGAGATAAAATAAAACCATTTGTTATTTCCATTTATTTTGCTGGACAGTCAGTGTTTTTTAGCTTTATTAATCCCCTTTTTTTTCTAGCTAGTTCTTTGTAATGCTATATATTGTACCATGTAGTTTTTGTCAAATTTATAGAAGGCTGTTTCAGCTAAAGAATAAATGCAATGAAGATCAAACTTGGGTCTGAATGGTTTTTGGTAAGACTTCTGATGGTGACTCCTGAAATCCCAATCAAATTCTACCAGCTCTGATAGCTTTCTACACATATTCAAAAATAGCTCATTTTAAAGAAGGAAACTAGATCCAAGTGAACAAGATCAAATGGATTTTGGAGTAAAAAAGTAACACCAACACTTTATTACTTGTCTTGCATATCTTCACACAAACAAACAAGTACTAGTGTGATTAATTTATTGTATTCCCAAAGCCTCATAAATCTACAGGCCTTCTGTGACAAAATAATGAAGAATTTTGTTGTGAAGGTTGTAGTTAGTATTCTAGCTAAGCAAGTTTCCTTTCCTTAAGGCTGTTGTGGACTTGTTCCAAGCCCTAAGCAAGAGGCATCACCAGAAGAAGCCAGGACTCTTCTTATGGTCTCAGGAGCCACCTCCTGCTCTGGCCACTTTGGTGATCTGTGGAGGCAGTGGTTTCACCAGGTCTCTGCTTCCTAAAGTGTGTTTCCTGGGACGCTGGAGAGCACAGCATGCTGTCCCCTCTTTTCCTTGCACATCTACACTTTCCAAACTATCACATGGCCCTAAATTATTATCCTTTTAACTGGAAGGAACACTGCTCAATATGGATAAGATTCTTTGATAAATCATGCTGTTTGGGGCACAGGGGAGTTAAAACTGAATGAAGGTGATCCTTCTTTGCACATTTCTAGTTCTGGACTGTATTTTTCTTAGTCCAACTTAAAACAGTCCTCAAACTGCTCAAAATTATGTGAGACTCAAGCACCTCTTTATAAGGCTCTTTATGGGCAAAGAAGCAACTAGTAAATGAACTGTGGCCATAACTTCTGCAACTGCCGACTCCTTATCTGTGGTTCAGCACCTCTGTTGGGATAAGAGTAGTACACAGTTAAAACCGTTAACGCTGCTGTATGCTAAGAGGCAGGTTGCATTCTCCTTGCAGCTCTTCTGTAAATGCATAATTATGCACTGTTAAAATAGAAAAAAAAGCCTATGCTAAAATAACATATACATTTAATTAAAAAATAAAGGTTTCTGATTTCAGCAACTGAGACAGCTAGACCATAACATTTTTACCACGCTTCTGTTAAAATCACATAGGGTATTAATCTCAGCCCCCTGTGGCTGTAAGCACAATGGGTGGACTGAGCATTCGCTCTGCATATGCTACTTGGCTTTAAGTCAGACTTCTTAACAGTATCTCAGTGGCATTTCCCCAGGCCAATTTCTTTTGTTGTGCTTTTCTTTTACAGCAAAATTTAAAAAAAATAAAAAATATATATATGTCACTGAAGAACCACATGAGAAACAGTTTTAAAATCGTGACATATCCTTCATCTCTGTAGAAATGCCCCCAGTGTTTCATCTTAAGGAAAATATTTTAGGGCTGCATTGAAATGTAACTTATAAGAAAATGCAAGCAAAAACTCAGGAAAAATATCCTTACCATTATAGAGTGAAGTCTGTTAACTCCATTCTTTCACTCTGTTTGAAATGACTGATGAAAGAGAAGAAACACAGCAAATGTAAAGCAGTGAGGAAGAAGGTCAGGAATCTCCAGCAGGAGACAGAGGGGAGCGCTGGGCAGAGGGTGCTGAATAGTCACCTGCCTTGATGCCTTGTACGCTGGCAATAAGAGTGATTTTGAGACATCTGTCCACTCATGCCCAGGAAAAGAAATACCATGAGCCACATTGTTTTCCAAAAGTTGGGTTATGCTAATCCACTGTAAGCCTTTGCAAATTGCCCTGACTGCGATCTTTTTGGTAAAAATTTGTGCTCTACTACTACTTTGCAGAGCTGCCATTAAGAATTAACAATTATTTTACCTGTAAATCAAACAAATCTGCCAGTTACTGAAAACAATAATAAATACAATTGACTAGCAAACACAATTTATGTAGGTAATAATAAAATGAACACATCTCATACATTAATATTTATAGAGCCGTTTTCAGACCTTGACAATTCTCTTGGCTTAAGATTTGACTATTCCAATCTATTTCCTACATAGTTTTAATCTTCAGTTAATGGTTAGAAGTTTATTTTTTGTTTCTGAAAATTACATGTTTTTTATGGGTCAAGAAAAAGGCCTTAGGAAAAATGTTGGGATGGAAAGGAGGGGAAAGTGCTCTGAATGTTGATGGAGAATTAATTCAGAACTCAATTCTTCCAGGTCTTTAATGTTTTCTTTCTGGAAAGACATTAGAGTTATTTCACTGATGTGACCCTTATGGCACAGAGGACAATGCTTTGATTTTCATTTTTTTCTTTACTATGCTTTCTGTTTTATCTTTTTTATTTGTTATATTTAGATGTCTTTGTTACATATCAGATGTGATGTTTAAACTGCTGTAATTAGCAGCATTTTTTCTTTCTCACATTAGTTTATTAATGTCGTTACTCACATTAGACTGTCTAAATATTTTGAGAACTCTTCAGGGATTGATAGAGGGCAATTAATATCAACTGTTGATATTCTCTTTTATTTTTTTCCCGTGCTCACAAGATCTTATCTTTAATCTAGATTAAAGAGATGAGAGAAGGAAAAGAATTCAAGTCATTTGGATCAGGATTCAGAATCTAAATGCCTTCAAAGATGTGCTTGGCTGTTTTGGTTTAGCATTCTGCAGTGACAGGGACCATCTGAGGACTTTGGATTTGGATCCAGGTTTGGATTCTTTGGAAATAAGCCTCTCACAGAGGCAAAGATAAACATAAAAACTTACACGCCAGTTTAGACTGGACTGGGATCACCTCTGGTTGCATATTTATAAAATTAATCTGGTATCAGAGCAAGGTTAACACTAGAATGATCATAGACAAAAAAATAGATGGTCAGAGACAAACTAAGAAACCTGTATGAAAAGCCTCTAACAAAAAGCTAAACAGTACTGCTAGATCTTGCTCCGTCTTCTAATACCTAGTCTGATATATAAGATCAGGACAGCAATTTAATAATATTTTATGGATGAAGCAAAACGTCTTCTAGAAAACATTGAAATTTTATGTGCTAAAAGATGCTTTCCTACATCTAAGGAGATTAATGGTGCCCCTGAATTTGGGCTCAGCAGTTAAAAGGAATGCACCAAGTCCACCAAACATGCATGTGCACAAAAGCTGCAGAAAGATAGTCAGAATCCCATACCGCTGTAGGACTTGCTTTCCCACAGACTGAGGTTTTTTCTCCCCAGAAATGTAAGCAACACCTGATAAAGCTGACAGGAGCTACTGGAAGCTCTCTGATCACAGGAGTTGTGGGAGGCCAGTGAGATGCATCCGGTACTGACTGACAGACAGTTATTACATATTGACAAAATGACAGCCAGGTACATGATACTGAAATAGTGAACCAAGAGAGGAAAACGAAATTCCTGCAGAATCCAGAAAAACACAGTTGCTGCAATTCTCCTTTCCATTTTAGTTTCTTCCTTCTTTGTAGCTTCTTCATGCTTCACCTTTTCTGTACTTCCAAGCCAGTTTCTCTTGCAGTCTTGGGAGGTGGTGGGGTCAAATCCAAACAAGGAAAATAAGGTTGTTTCGTGGACTAGTTTGTGACTAGGGTTGGCCTTGTTAGCTTTTATGCTTTGGCTGGTTTCATCTCACCTAACTCTAGGCAGCTGGCCAGGTACCTTAATTAGGAAAGTATTCATTGTTAGCTCCCTCTTGAAAGAGAAAAGGGAAAATCTTTCCAGACTGTTATTCAGCTCACCCCTAAAACCCCTACTGAAAATGTCTCTCTTAAGAGACTATTAAGGTAGCCTAGGGCAAATATGCTCCTCACTTAAGTCCCTCAGTTAAACTATGTGAATCAGGCCTTTGCCTTCAGATTATGTCCCACAAACCTTAACTCAACATGCATAAAACTGAGGAAGAATGAGAGGAAAAAGTGGAGACCTGCAGGCAAGAAAGTGATGTAGCTGAATCCTGTGTGACACTTTTGTTCAGCCAGTAGCATTGTGCATGTAGTTGCATGAGCTGGCACCATGCTTTTGCATGTTGGGACATATGGAAACCAGAGACGCCACAGTGCTGCTCAGTGCTACAGGCAAAAAAACGTGCTGGTCTTTGTTTCTTCCATCCCCAGAGACTCAGCCAGAGAGAAATAAATCCTGAGAGGCCTGAAAGAAACCCACAAAAATGGGTCAAATAGTGGAACCAGGTCTCCTACTCTATTCTCTGAGGAAGATAAAAAAAAAATGACATTTTCTGCCTCTGAACTGTTTGCAATCTAATGGGCTTGAGAAAAAATCTGTGTGGGAAGAGTCCTGAACGTTGGGATAGTTCCAGCTGTGGATCAGCATTTTGTGGTCCAAGCCCAATACCTGGACAAAAAGCAAAAATCTAGACCGTGCCTCAGCAGAAGAAAAACATGAACTTGCTGTTTTCCCTGTCTCAGGGCTGATGGCAAATATTTAATACTGCTTACCACGTGAAACTGCAGTAAAATCAGCCAGCACACACAAGTATTTTGGCATCCAGGCTATTAAGAAATGGTGACCTGGTTCTGATCTCAAGAATACATAGATCAGTATTAACCCCATTCAAGAGAACGATGTTTGGCAGCTATAAAGGCAGTTTTTGTGAAAAGAAATCTACTTCTATTATTGGTGACCAAAATTACTCATTTCTTACCTAGTTCCTAAGAAAGGTGTCTCACTTTTTAAATACACATTTAATTTGTAAAAATCCTCTACCTCTGTTTTTTCTCCTCTACAGCCGGCTATTTTACTTTACTGATTAATAAGGGTCTAGCAATGGGCTGCAAGTTCGAGGAAGTAATAAATGTGTGGTCCCGAGCACAGGGATCCATGGCGAACTGAATCACAGAGTCACAGAATGGTCTGGGTTGGAAGAGACCTTGAAGATCACCCAGTTCCAACCCCTATGCCACAGGCAGGGATGCCACTCACTACATCAGGTTGGCCAAGGCCCCATCCAGCCTGGCCTTGAACACCTCCAGGGATGGGGCATCCACAGCTTCTCTGGGCAGCCTGTGCCAGTGCCTCACCACTCTCTGAGTGAAGAACTGAAGTGTAAGAATTGAAGAAATGAGCACTTTCTGTGGATGTCCTCAAAATGATAGATGCATAGGAGAATCTACATTGCAGAAGACCTCTGGACATAGAATCATAGAATAACTTAGTTTGGAAGAGACCTTTGAGATCATCAAGTCCAGTCAACAACCTAACACCACCAAATTCACTGCTAAAACGTACCTAAGTGCCACACCCACATGTCTTGAATACCTCCAGTGATGGTGACTTTACCACCTCCCTGGGCAGCCTGTTCCAATGCCTAACCAGGCTTTCCATAAAAAAAATTGTCCTGACACCCAATCTAATTCCTCCTGAAGCAACTTAATGCCATTACATCACATCTCATCATCCAGTGCAAGCACCTGCATAGAGCAGAACCTTCAGTGTCAGGTCAGTCTGCTCAGTGCCCTGCTCAATCAAATTTTGAATCCCTCCTAGGGTGTAGACTCCATCTCCATTCTGGGCAACCTGTTCCAGTGCTTGACTAATGCTGTTGTGAAAATTAGTCTTTCTTTACTATCTTCAATGGGTAATTCCCAGAGTGTTTATGAGGGAATGTAATGGATGTGACTCTAACTGTCCACTTGTCTTGAAATGACTTGAACAAGACAGAACTTTTGCTTCAGAGGTCCAGTGCTTCCCCACTCCTCTTCCCGCTCTCCCACTCCTCTCCCCGCTCCCCCCCAACACCAAAAAAAAAAAAAAAAAGTCCAGCCTAACTAAGCCTTTCCTGGAAGAGATGGAAAAGTAAGAACTTCTTACCTATCTATCTATCTATCTACCTACCTACCTACCTATTTATTTATTTTTATTGGAAACTTAAAAAAAAATGTAATGGAATTATTCTTCTCCAATTTACCCCTTGAGAAAGTTGTTCTTGGAAAAGTAGCCTCTACAGAAACTGGTAGATCTAGAAATTCTGGATGTGCCACAGCAAGATTAAATTGCAAGGGGTAGATAACAGGGCTGCTAAGATTTTTGTTTTATTTACAAAAATCTGTTGCAGAGTAACCTGCAGTTTTGTGTTTTACACTCAGCATTGTGTATTGGAATTAGGACAACAAACATTAAAAGAGACGTCACTGCCATCCATGATGTGTTGAAATTCTGGGAATATTTACTCAAAACAACTACACTGCTGGCAGTTCATTCTGTTTCAAGGTTGAAAAAGTTTCCGTGTCTCAAAAACAACAAGGAAAATAAATGATTATTTTAACAGGTCCTGGCTGCAGAGACTCAGAATCACAGAATCACAGAATATCCCGAGTTGGAAGGCGCCCACAAGGATCATCGAGTCCAACTCCTGGCTCTGCGCGGGACCACCCAAAAATCAGACCATGTGTCTGAGAGTGTTGTCCAAATGCTTCTTGAGCTCCGGCAGCTCAGTGCTGTGACCACTGCCCTGGGGAGCCTGTCCCAGTGCCCGACCACCATCTGGGTGCAGAACCTTTCCCTAACACCCAGCCTGACCCTCCCCTGTCCCAGCTCCATGCCATTCCCTCAGGTCCTGTCACTGTCCCCAGAGAGCAGAGCTCAGCGCCTGCACCTCCAACTTCTGATTAGATCACTTCATTGTCAGGGTCAGTTTAAATCAGTTCTGCCATTGATCCCTGTTTCCTGAGAGTGTTTACAGCAACTATTCTGTTCTTTCCCCATGATTAAATGTAATAGTGATGGAATGGCCAATACAGTTAATACATGCCAATAGTTAAAGGGAAGTGGTATGAGAATTACCCAGCTGCAAATTTTGCCCAGCAAAGGCACTGAACTTGACATAATTGCAAAAGGTATTGCATCATATTTTAAAAGTCTACTATTTTCCTGTCATATGCTCAGCAAATTTCTCTGTCCCATCAGAGGGATTCTGGTCACCGAGGACTGCTCAGTGATGCTGGGATGCTCGATGGTCATTCTCACCTCCGGGGAAGGCAAGTGAATTTCTAAGGGTATTCATGGATGATGTGTGCAAGTACTGGGAAAGTTCTGCAGCAGATGTCAGTGATGGGTAGATCTCATAGACTATCTGTCCAAATTAACAGAATGATGTTATGCTTATCGTTTTCTCTGCAGAAATATATATGTTTTATTTAATTCTGTGGCCAAATGAGTTTCTCTAATTGCTGTTTGTTTTTCTTTTTCTTTACAACACATCTTGGTATCACACCCTCTGTGGATGCTAGCAGAAGGCTCTGTTGCTTGTGACCCCCTGAAAGAAGGCCATGCCCTCTTTCTACCTTGACACATTTTTATGCTTTAAGCATATGGTGATCTGGTGTGGTTTAGTCTGCATGGCAATGTGCAGTGCCATTGTACAGTGTACAATGTACAGAATCCAAACTGTTTTTGAAAAGAATACTTATGAACATAATTTCATGTATTTTTATCATATTTGAACTAGAAAATATGAGGTACCCTCTTAGGGCAGCAATATTATGAAAAGTCTCACATGCTTGGAAATATGAGATTGTTTCTCTGTTTTATGTACTTCAAGCATACTACATTTGAACAGAATACATTTCCTACAGAATGAGTAAAATCTCAAGATAGCACTGAAGAAGTTCCAAGATGTAGAAACAAGGGGGATGCAGTCTATGAGAAACATGTTCTGCTTTTCCATCCCGGGTCATACCTTTTGAAAGTGTTGCTGTATCTCACTCGTGCTGGCACTGTGTGGCTGAGCTGCATACAGTCCTTTCAAATATTGATCTTTAAATTTGTGAATATGAATTTTCTTTAAGTGTTGCCCTATGCTCTAATTTACTCTAGCCTCCTGATGAGGCCAAAGAGATGAAGGATCTACAGTTGGAAGAGGCATAAAGACAGATCTCTGTTCAGTAACATACAATGTCAAGGTGAAAAGTCTTGATAGTTTGCTTGTATAGATGAAGTGGTGCTGTAATTTGCATCAAATACAAATTGTATTAAGCTTTACATTTTCTCTGTCTCCACTGCATCACAGAGAGGGGATTCTACAGATGTAAAAAGCTAAAACAGGTACACAGGAGGAAAAAACAATATTGTGACTGGTCAGCAATTACATCAAGTTAATTCTGACCCTGTCACCTTTGGTTTCACAGTCTCTGAGATCCCTGGAGAGCTTACAACACCAGCATTGCCACGTATCCAGAGAGTCAAAAATGGACAAGATAGTAGAAATGAATCCCAAACCACAATTCCTCACTTGCACTCTATCTCTTCTTCCACATAAGCTGTATTGTAAAACTAACAATGTTGCTGCATTGAAGATTTTTGAATATGTAAAGTCCTATTCATGCTGGAGAGAAAAAGCATGATATTAAGCAACGATTTTTTTTTTTTTCCAAAAAGAAATCACAAACAGCTTCATCCTCTCTCTGTTCAAGTCCAAGGGAAAGAGCCCAATCAAAATCTCAAATCTACTATAGACTTGTCAGCTACAGGCTGCCACTTACCATGATAATTTACATGTGGATGAATGTGTGCATTGTTTGATTTTAGTTATAAAGAGGATAAAACTGGACATGGCCAGTTTTAAATTGGACTGATGCCGGAGCTAAATGAAACTGAGATAGGAGTTCAGGATGAAAGGACTGAAAAATAGGCATTTTCCCTCAGTCCTGCAAAGACTTCCCAAGATGCTTTTACCAAAGGAATAGTAGCAACAGAAGCACTGAAGAAAAGAATGATTACCTTGGGGTCACTGAAGGAGGCCATGTAGCTTTTGAGCCCATATTAGATTTGTTACAGATCACATTCATTTCCCAGGTCAGAGATCTGAGTTGTGAGCCCAAAGGAAATTCCATATCAATTTCTACTTTGGAGAGTTTACTTTTACAGTGGGAGCTTTATGCCAGATTAGCTGAGTAATCCATATGCCCTCAGTTAATGGTAGGAGGTTACTTGATATTCTAGAGATTTCTCCTCATAACTTCAAATATAATTTCTTTAGCTACACAAGTCACTTGATTTTTAATTGGAAAATTGAGTCATTTGAGGTTTTAATTTGAAAAAAAAATTATCACAGAATTTACACTTGTTTATTCTCAAAATATAGGACAACTTTACTTCAAAGGTACCACCCCTAGATGTGCTCACAATCACAGCCTGTGTCTGGGGGTACCGGTACCCTGACTCTATCAGTGTAGCTCAGCTGATGTTGTGCATGAACAGAAGATAAAATGCACTCAATTTCAGCAACTCGCACCTTCATTTGTTTGACATCAGCATGCTCTTTATGCACAAATTTCAAACTTTTAATTTTTTTGATTTAGCATTGAGAGAACAATTTCATTCTGGTATTGGAAAAAAAAATCTGAAATCTGGGTTCACATTTCTGTTCTTAAATTTAAGAATGACTAACAAAAGACTTTATCAGTGTGAGTTTCTACTTACATATCATTGTTATATTGGCAATCCTTAGTCAGTAGTCCCACGAACAGTTTATTTTGGCATAAACCCCACACTGCTGCTGAAACAAATGATCCCACCTTCCCACTACTTGTTCCCACCCATACCTTCTCTCTTGAGTTGGCATCAATGTCCATGCAGCTGCATGGTGAACAGATATGCTTTCTTTGCAAAGTATTTCTTGGCTGGGACTAGAAGGCTTTCAGCAGTTACTACATTTGATGGTGACACTGGCAGCACTAGCTGAAAGTTCTTATGGGATGAGAAATGCTATGCATGCACAAACTGCAGTAGCAAATGCTTTCATTAGCCTTTTAATACAAGGTTAGAAATTATTAGCATCAGGATAATTGGACTGTATCTCATCATTATCAAAAAAGTGCTTATCACTACCTACCTATCTGCAATGCTTCAAGAGCATTGTGAATTTTGACAAGATCTGTAAGCACAAATTCTTCCAACAAGACTGTAAATGTCCTTATGACAGAGAACACATAAAACTATGTGAAACTCAAGCCTACAGATACCAAACTTCATGTATTAAGCAGACATGGTGTGCTTCAAACTTTCCAGCTATTTTTATTTCTCACTGTTTAGATACATAGGCTTAAGAGGAAGGGACAGGACTACTCATAGGATTAACTATAAATTCTGACCAGTCAGGAAAACCTGAACTTCAGTAGTGGTATTACACAGAGTGTCATGTTTAAGCAAAGACATATTTCTGTATTTTATTCAATACTTAATCACTTTCATCAGCACTTTCCATTTGTATCAGTACTGCATAATATAATGGAGACACATTTGCTCTCTAAAAAAGATTTGCAAGTCCCAGATCCCTACAAAGTTGCTGTGTAACAGTACAGCAGCATATGGTTCTCTCCAGTCAATGAACGGCTGGTGAAGAAGGAGTCACTGCTGTCTTACTTTCTGAGCAAACTACAGTTGGGAACACGAATGCCTAGGTCCTCCTGCTGACTAGGAAAAGAGGTAACAGTTCCCTGGTTTTGGCTATATAATGAAAGCTGAAAAATAAAAATTGAAGAGTCCAGTAGAAGTCCAGGTTAAGAAAAGGAAGACCAGAAATATGCTGAGGATGGAATGTGCCAGGGGAAAAATAATTGGGAGATATGGCCAAATTAAAAACAAACAACAACAACAAAAAAAACCAACACCATAATTCTGCTCGAGCATAATTTATACTGACAAGGTTTACATGAGAGCTGGAAAAAAAAAATGCCATAACTGCAGTATGTCCTAATGTCTTTACCAAATAAATCACTATCTGCATGGTAGAGATATCTGTTAAGTCATCTGAGTTAATCCAATGACAACATTTTAGTGCTTCTGCCCATGGAAGGATTATTTTTTTAATATGCAGGGGGTTGTTTGTTTGTTTTGTGTGTGTGTCTTTGTTTTTGTTTTGCTTTTATTATTTTTTAAATTTTAATTATTGAATAGTATTATTCCAAAAACATCACTGAAAAAGCAGAAATCTTTCAGAAAACTTTATGGCTTGTATCACACAAATTTTGTGTTAACACATTTGGATTCAGTTTGTGAAACATTTGAAACAATTTACTCCATTTGTGATTTGAAGTGCAAAGGAAGAGAAACTCTAGGGATGCAGAAAGATCCATATTCTCACTGTGTATCTAAAGAAAGAGAGTGTTGCAGAGGGAAACACCACACAAGACCTCTCTAGTTATTGCTATAACCATTTTAACGAGTCATCATTTCTCCATATAAGGACTCACGTTGTGTGTTCAAAAACTGCATTATTTGTTCACATACATATAACAAAGCATCTGGATCGCTCATCTACTTCATTGCTTTCTCATTATTTTTCTTAGAATGTCATTGATAAAGTGCTGAGCAGGTTCAGGAGCTCCCAGAAGCCTGAATAAGCATATTTCCAGTTGGTCATGCAGTCCAGATTATAACAAGCTGCAATGAGATAGAAAAAGTTAGAAATCTAATCTAGTCACAGAGTGAAGCTTCCTCCTGAAGCTCCACAGCTGTCTCTAGACAGCAGGTATCTTAGTAGTATCAGAATTAACTGGTGGGAAAGACCTGAACTGCCTCTCTCTCTTCATTAGCTATGGAAGATGCCTAGGCTACAAGTTAGCCTAGGACTTGGACTGGTAAATTTAGGTAAAAGGACTCCCATTTTTTTGTGATAGACTTCAGCTCAGAAGCTAGTCAAAGAAATTGCAGGTCCACTAGCAGTTTTTGCCATCACTCCATGCTGCCACTTCAGTTTATAGCCTTTTTAACCCTTATCTTAGTTCTTCTAGTTCCTGCCATGCCCTCAAAATCTCCTCTGAGAAGTCAATGCCACTTTGGTGCATATGAGTCACAAAGCCTCGTGAGCCAAACAGTGTCTGGCACACATCAGCTTCGTAACTCCTCTCAGGTGTCAATACTCCTACACTGCTTAGGACACCAACAGTCTCAGGGTTTTACTGGGTGAGAAAGCTACATTTCCTGCATTATTTCTGTTGTCTCAATGTGCATGCTGAAATCTCAGGTTGCCTGTTATGTATGACTAGCTTTCTCGTCTTCTCTCAGGACATGAAAAATTTCTTTCCTCTTATATTATCAGCTGTGTTGAACTAAATTGATGTCTGGTCTACTTTAAAATCAGTTGTCAAGCAACTTTAGATATCTTCCAGTGTCCCCAGGTTTGTTCTGTTAAACTGAAATCACTCTAATAATGTGACACAACAGTGCATGGCCATCCTTTTGCTTCAGCTTGGAGGTGCTGTTAAAAGAAACTTCATGTTCTTTATATGCTGAACATGTTACAGTGCAATGGTTTCAAACTCAACTGCATAGGCTCTCATCTTTAATTGATTTCAGGTGTAACATATTCATAAAAAAGCTTACCCTAGTCAATCAAGGCACAAGGCATCAGGATTTTCATTGACGAACATGTATTCATCTAATTTGGTGATCTAGATAGCTCGACAAGTACTTTATAGATCAACCAGAATTTCTTTTATTATAACTATTAATGACTGCTGATTAGTTCCCCTTAAAAGTAATTTAGAAGGAAAAAAAAAAAAAAAAAAAAAAAAGCAATGCTATAAGACAATCAAACAACTCTCATTCCACTCCTCTCTTCCCATGATATAAAACTATCACTCAGAGAGATACCAGAAGTAGTTGCTGGGGGTAATAACAAACAAACTTCCATTAGTCATCTCTTGTATTTTTCTTGTTAATATCTGAAGAAAGGAAATAATTGCTTAGAGTAGCTCTCGTGCCAAAACAACATCCCAAAATACGTGTTCGTATACATATATACCTCAAGATGTCCTGGCATGAAACTAATTTATATTTAGTGGATATGAAACACTTGCATGGAGACTTTTCTTCCTCAGTCCATAGGTGATGTAGAGAGGAATCTCATAGACGTTAAGTTCTTCTTCTTTCCCCAAAATAGTCACTTGAGGATTTTGGACCTAGAGAACATATGTAAATTTTTCAAGACTAAATTAGTATGCTAAAGGGAAGATATTGTCCTTCCAGATTACCATTTTTTCTTAGAAAAACTAACCTAAGGATTCCTTAAGTCACCTTTCTCCATCAGCATATCTGGTAGATTAACATCTTCACAATTGTTTTATCTCCAATCCAACACGCAAGTTTGTTCTCATGCTGTGAAACATGTTTCTGTCTAAGTACCTGCTTTGAGGCAAGGACTGAGGATATTCCTCAGCACAACACATTTTCTGAATTCTCCAACTCTTTGGCTTCCCGTTGGGGATGCAAATATTTTCCTATTTTCTTCCCATTCCAGAGGTCTATACCATGATATTTCTAATCTTCAAATAATAGTATTTTGTTCCCCTGTCACCAGAAAAGTACTCACACGACTAAGATTAGCCCAGCTTAGCCCAGCAAGCCTGATTTCCCCAGACCACCCCAAGAGTCAATAGTGAAACAGGCTTTAACCAGGTTCAAGCAAGAGAAGTTAATTCAGCTCTTCTGAATGATTGTTTAGAAAAATGCGTGGGTTTTCACTGCATAGAGTCTAGGGAGATCAGTCCTACTAGGTTAAGACAGCTTTTTTGAACACCTTCCAAAGTGTTTTGGAAATTCCTGTCAAGCTTTTCTGTCCTTTAAAATGCTATGCAGTTGATTTCAAAGAAAAACATCCTCTGCATTACCTCATGTTGTGTGCAGTCATCTCTATCAAACAACCCTGCAATCTGCTTGGTGTAACCTTCCCTATTTAATGAATACATCATTACATCCTCCTCAAAGCGTGCAGCCTGCTGGCCTGCTGAAGAACATATCATGCCTTTACAGTTCTGATTGCCTGGCACTTTGGGAGCCGGAGAGGAAACCTGATGGTTCACATTCTGTGTTTATGTTGGTGAATGTTCTTGGAGTTCAGCGGGGAAAGGAAGTGGGCAGTCTTGGTCCTGAATCCTCAGTCTAACCCACAGTAATTGCTCTTTGCCTTTCTTATTTATTTATTCATTTATTTTAAAAAAGATTGTATAACTTCTACAAATGGAATGGGTGTTGTCTGCATATTTCTGTGTATTTAATAAAAATGCAGCTAAAAACTTTGGATTTTTGTTCTCTTTTCAAGGTTAAGAAATAATAAATGTTACAAATTTTAGTAAGTTCACTAAAATGTCATTATGTAGCCAGGTTAAAAAAATATTTTAATTTTATTTCATTAAAGATCTTAACATCCCCCCATCTCTATGTGAATAAAAGTTTTTTATTGTTTTATTTCTTTCTTTTTTTTTTCTTCTTTTTTTTCCCCTTTTTTTTTTTTTATTTTAAGATTTCTGTTGAATGTAGAATATGGGGAAAACCGAAAACATTTTTGCCTTAAGAACTGAAAAAGAATAAAACAAAATTTGGGAATCATAATGTTTAAGATTACAATCTTTTCTCTTGCTCTGTCAAGCACAAAGATGTAGTGACAATTGATTGACATGTTTGTTTCAGAACCAGACTACACATTGATCTGAGAATAAAATGTCAGCTAGTGCCCTCATGTGGACGTGTTTGCTTTTATACATAAGACAAAACAAAGCAATAGGAACTTTAGTGTCTTGGTTTTGCACATAGAATTTGTACAATCTTTAGGACAGAATTTTTGCATGCAGAATTTGGACAATCTTTAAGATAGGCTTTTATTATTTGCTTGAGGTGTGGGCGATCCTATGTAGTTGTAAGCAGAATTTCTGAGCTGGATGCCAGGATATAGCACAGTTCTTAATCTAAATTTGACATACAAAATTCAACTCATTCTTAACCACACAGCCACAATCTCTCTCTCCCCCTCATAAACTATTGATTCACGTTAAAAAGTAAATGTTATCAAGTGACAGGCTTTCAGAACTAATCACACATTTTTCCAGGGTTTGGAAAAATTTCATCAGAATATAATATTTTCTGAAAAAACGCATTTCTTATTTGAAAAAAAAAAAAAAAAAAAAAAAAAAAACATTCCAGATTTCAACCAGCACAGAGAAGAATTGAATATGCATAGTGCATGTAGGCTGGTGGAAATCATTCCAGTTTGATCAGCCTCAGTAGAGGATGTTACCAGTAAGGATCTAGTCAAGCTTTTCTTGAAATGTGCAAAACAGTTAAGTGAAAAACATCCAACACTTCAATAAGAATACTGATTCAGGTTTATATATTGACTGTATGATGACAAAGATCTGCAGACTTTCAGCAAGACTCCCATGTAGATGGCAAAGAGGTAGCTATGGGAACATGGCACATTCCATGCTGCAGCCAACCTGCTAGGGTCAGGGCAGATCTACCACTAGTGTCCCAAACCACCTACAGTAGGATTCATCTGTGAAGAGCTTCTGCATCTTTACAGAGCTTGTGCATTTTTGATGCTATTACACAAAAACACTAAGCTTTAGGTGTTGAATTAATGAGGACATGAACCCAGCACTCTACATTGTCAGCTATATAACACAGAATCACTCAGGTTGGAAAAGACCTCTAAGATCATCTAGTCCAACCTTTAACCTAACACTGCCAAGTCCACCACTAAAGCATGTTACTAAGTTCTAAATCTACTCCTTGTAAGAGTAAAAATAAAAGCTTGAAGGCAAAACAACTGGAATACTTTAAATGTTATTAAAGGAATTAATCTTGGGATACAAACAGAGTCTAAACTAAGCTAGACTGGAATTTGCAGAGTATCCTATCATGACAGTGCTGTGGGTGCTTCCAGGGGTAGGTAAAGACACTGATGTTAAATACTGGAAAACTTCAACAAAAAATCAATTTTCAAGCTGAGCAAAGTAGCTACAATGATCATAAAGGATTGATAGCTGCAATCTGTATTTTGATATGACAAGCGTCTACCTCAAAACCTTTGTTTCCAGTAAGTAAAGAAGTAGACTTTATTTCCATCAGCCACCAATGGGTCAGAACAACTCCAATGGAATTCCATTGCCTACGGCAATTCCACCTTGTGAAATATTTTTTACCTTGTGCAATATTTCAGATTCTTACACATTATGAAAACTAGTAGGCCAACAATTTAATCTGGGAATATAAACTAACATGAGAAATAATCTGCGAGTGTTCCACATCTCTCTGTGCAAAGTGCTATACAAAGGAAGTACAGGAGAACATACAAGCCAAGTGAAATACTAGGTATGAGAAAAATATTATGCTTTTAAACACAATATCAGAGACATGGTTTTTAGATTTGAAAATATTTTGATTTTTTTGCCCTTACCACTGCTCTGTTACAAAAATCTGGGGCCTTCACAGTAAGTAATGCATTTTGACATTACAAAATATTCATGTATTTATTTTCAATAATGACAGGTAACATGGTTGATATTTTAAATATTTAAATCCTCCAGATCAAATATTAGCCAGGTAGATGCAGTTCAGTGCCAGGCAATTTGAAATACAAGGTTCTTTGGGATAAAATTTGTCCTTTTGCCTTGGCATCAAAGATTGTGGAAACAGTTTTTAACTTGGCATCATCACTGAGTATCCTAGTGCCGTTTCCCATCATTCTTTACAGCATGTGTTATACTGCTTAATGGTCATCCAAAACTCCATAGCTAGCTTTATTCAAATAATGCCATGTGTATGCTGGTTTAATACAACCTTCTGCTATCCTTTGGGGCTAAGGACAGTATGAAAATGAAAAAGCTCATCTCTTTAGGAATACTGTAGCCATCAACAGAAAAGGAAAATATTTTGTACAACACCTGAAAATTTATGGATTTTAAAAACCTCATTTAAGAAGTTATATATTTCACTTACTGCTGTTGCTCAATGAAAATTAAATAAAACAAAATCTTATAGAAAAGACTTGCCTGTAAATGAAACAGTTGAGCCGAAATACTTGTGTGCCTATGAATTATAGTTCCAGACTGCTTATACTCTGCCTTAAAGCTGTGTATTCTTTCTCTGTACTTGTGCAATGCATTTATATTGGAAGGCCCTCTTAAAACTGGGTGATCTATTGGTTTAGGGAGCTAAAGATTAATTCCAGATGTGGTCATGCTCTTGTAGCCCTTCAAAAAGTAACTACCGCACCATCTGTTTTGTAATAGACAATGTCAAAGAGTACCAAGGGGGATGTTAAAGACATTGGTCAAATGGCCACATATACCTCACACACAGGAATTCTAGAGGTCATAGTGCCACAGACAGATTCATATTTTCACTTTTTTCCCCTCCATTCTTCCACCATGGAAACTCAAGGAACAGTTCTCTTTCCTCCCCAAGTAGGAAGGAAATGTTTTCCAGATTATTACCTGTGTTGACATATTTGAGGCCAAATTTATCGGAATGACTGGAATTCATGGTGATATCTCTCTTATATTTGCCCCTCTTTGGGATCCTAGTAAGTTATCCCAAACAGCTTTGTTTTGTTTTAAATGAACTCAGTAGCAGGAGGTTAATGATCAACTGACTTTAAATCTGGCTGGAGGCCCAAGACAAATGGAGGGTGTAAAAGGTAATGAAGGGTTATTCCAGATCATGATAATTTTTATTTTCCCTGGCTAATACAGGAAGCACGAAGAAAAGTGATCATGTCCATTCTTCTAAATACAGTGTCATGCATCAATATCCACATCTCTGCACAAATGCACTCAGGTGTAGCACTAACATAGGTAAATTCATCACAACTGTACAATAGGAATAAGAGAAGTTCTCTCAAGACTTACAAAGCACAAATCTGAACTTCAGAACAGTAACTCATGATTTATACAAATAGACCTGAGAGAAGGTCTAAAATGAAAACACAATGAAACAAAAAGTCTAGTAGAGGTTAGACAATCACAATCTTGTGCATGTTCTAAAGTGTCATTTTTTTTTCTGCAGTGACACTAAGTAAATCATTGGTAAAAAGAAATTAATACGATTAATAATACATCAACAGTTCATTCCTCTTTGGTTTTCCCAGTGCATCCAGTTATGTTTTATAACAATTCATGTTATAAGTTACTACAAAAATAGCTTAGGACTAGCAGACTGGTGTACCTACTTAAGTTTCATTAACTCTGATGTGGTTCTATCCATTCAACAGCACAATGCACGATCAGTGCCTTAACTCATGCCTATTGCCTGGTTATGGTTAAGCTAGATCTTCACATTCAAAGTATGCTGCTGGCAGGTAAGAAACATTAACAGGAATAGTAGCTCCTCAGCATTTGCCTCTCCTTGGTACTATTAGAGTGAAATTTCTCTTAAGCCACTCTCTATTGCAGTGGTGTAACAGCATTCTGTACAGGAAGATTTGCAATTTTTCAGTGTTAAACTATTAAAATTAAAAAAGGTTGGAAAACAGAATATGGAATGTCTGCTTTGGAGGGCTTTGCAACAGCTTTTAAAATTAAAGACATCCAAAAGAATTATCATCTAAGATGCTAATGTACATATGGACATGGGAGGATGCACACACATCTGTTAGCAAAAGCAAAGACCATGCCCTAGAACAAGATTTACTTTAAAATACTAGACTCAATAAACAACACTTAGAACTAACCATTACATGCCAGAGCTACTCACAATTGCAGTCCAAACCAAACACTGCAAGAAGAAAATGGTGCCTGAAAGAGAGATCCAAAACAGGCAAGATGTTAAGGGAACAATCATGTGGATATAGTCTATAGGAATCACAGAGAATCACAGATGTTTTAAAATCAAAGTCTCTACAGTGCTAATGTGCCTCCTCCAGACCAGTAGAAATATTTTTAATTTCATTTTTCATAGGTACTTGTACTGACCATAAACAAAACACTAAACAAGCCAAGCTAAAAAATAGCAATTTCAGCAAAATTCACTCTTGCAAACCAAGAAATTGTTTCTGAGTCTAATATTCATGGAAGAAAAGACCTCCACAACTAACAGGTATGTAGAGATAGTTTTTGTTGGATATTAATAATATACCTCAGCTTAATTTCTGTTCTTTTTTCTTAAGAACTGCTAGCCTCATTACTTGGTTCTAGAACGTAGTTAATAGATTCTAAGAGTCACACATCCTGCTATATTCATGTGCCGTGTTGGCCCAAATTCTGCCTTTAACCGAGTCACATAACATAGGGCTGAAAACAGACCCATCCTTTCAAACATGCACTAAAAGTGGCTTAGGTGAGTCATTAGCTGGAGCTCAAATAAAGAAAATCCAGAAACTTGCTGCCTGTAACTGCTCCCTCTTTATTCCATAGTGGACCTCACTCTAAATCCAACTCCAAATCTAGGGATAAATCTTTCAGAGCTTACTGTTTTGTGAGCTGAGAGGCTAATTCGCTGCAGCTGAGCCCAGCTACTCACTTGCTTAACTCTGAGGATATGACACCTGTGGCACATCTTTTGCACTGGAAGAAGGTGCCAGCAACTTTCTAGCTAGTGGCAAGGTCATATGTACTGTGTCAAAGTGATCTATTTCATGTAAGATGTATAGATCCAAAATTACAAAGCCCAGAGAAAAAAAGAAAGCAACTATTTTATTCACCTGACACATGCCCTCTTGAGGAGAGTTCAATTTGTAACAGTAGTTAATCATTCACAAACAAAACAATAGAGTTTTAAAAAATAACTCATTTGTTCCTCACAGCAAAGGATTAAGACATGGTGTACAAACTGTAAACTCCATGAAAATAATTGTATTTCTGTTGCACTTTTTTTTTTGGGGGGGGGGGAGGGGTGGGAGGTGGAGGGGAAGAAGTTTATCACTTTAACTTTGCACAGTGGAAAACTGCTACTGTCTGTATCATTGTACCTCAGAAGCAAGAATTATATGTGGAAAGGTCTATTTCCATTCTCAGTGACCTTTTGAAATGATGGGATAGCAGTTCTAATTTTGAGGGCAGTTTTTATTTTTTTATTTTTTTCTGCCAGCATTGCATCCAGCTAGGATACTACTACCTACCCCCACTACAAACTCCTGTTTGCACACTGCAAGCTCAACATCACTACTAACAATTCAGGATTTCCCCCTACTTGGCATGATGGAAGAAGTTGCTGTTTGACTGCTGTGAGGTTTTATATGTTGCCCAGTAAACAGCACAGAAATAACACTGGCCAGGACTGGAGGTACAACTGTGCTTGCCAAACCACTGCCAAGGCCTCCTGGCACACACACACCCTGCACTGTCATGCCGTCCCCTCACTGCACACACCACCAGCTTGGATTCCTCCACCCACCGTCTTCCCCCATGAGCAGTCACTGGAGGCCTACAGGGAACTGGGGTTGTTCGGTCTGGAGAAGAGGAGGCTCAGGGGAGACCTTATTGCTCTCTACAGCTACCTAAAAGGAAGGTGTGGGGAGCTGGGGGTTGGCCTCTTCTCATAGATATCTAGTGATAGGGCTAGAGGGAATGGCCTCAAGTTGTGCCAGGGGAGGTTCAGGTTGGAAATTAGGAGACATTTCTTCTCAGAAAGAGCAGTCAGGCATTGGGACGGGTTGCCCAGGGAGGTTGGTGGAGTCACCATCCCTGGGGGTGTTCAAGGAAAGGTTGGACGTGGTGCTTAGGGACACAGTTTAGTGGATGGGGGGTTGGACTAGATGATCTTGGAGGTCTTTTCCAACCTTAATGACTCCATTGTCCACAGGGAGATAGGCGATGCTGTGCCAAGGCAGTCTGTGTACTCTAAGTGAGGTTTTATCAACGTTTTAATGGATTTTTGGCTTTCATATGTTACATATACCTATGCCACATTCGTGCAGCTTACATACAACGTGTGCCGTGCAGTGGATGCATGACTCCTGTAACTACGTGCAGACACCCCCACGCATTGCAGGGACCGAACCTATCCCCAAATCTGCCTTTTGGGGGTCTGCCTCCAGAGCTACGGCCCGTGCACGGGGTGCACACCCGCCACCGCGGCCTCTCGCCCCGCGCACCCCCACCGCCCTCCGAAGCCCCTCGGGGCCGTCTCCCCCGGAGGTTTTCACCGCGGAGTAAAGGCCCCGGCGTGGGGCCGCCCTGCCCTGCACGGCCCGGCCTAGCAGCCCGGAGACGGGCCACGCCACACTCTAGGCCCAGGCCGCAAGGGGCGGGCCCGACCCGGCGCCGCTGTCCCGGGCGCAGGCGCCGGCGTGAGGTCGAGGCTGTGACGGCCGGGCTCGGCGGCTCCATGCGCTGCCAGGTGAGTGCCGGTGGCCCCGGCTCGGCGCTGGGGAGTGGGCCCCGGCCTCCCGTCTGGCCGGGGCTCCCTCGAGGCGGGCCTGCAGGAGGCAGGGGGCCGCGCTCGATTACAAAAACACTTCTTCCCCCCCCCCCGCACGGTGTTCCCCCCAGGTCACGGTGCTGTACTTTGCCAGGAGCGCTGAGCTGGCGGGGCTGCGCTCCGAGAGCGTTTCTGTGCCGCAGCGGATCACCTCCCTGCAGCTCTGGGAAGAAATTGTTAAGATTCATCCAAGGTATTTGGGGAAGGCGCTGCTGAGGTGCACACCGTGTAACGTTTGTGAGGTGTTTCTGTTTGTTTTGTTTTTGTTTTGTTCTTTTGAAACAGGTTCAGCGTTTAGGGTTGAGCTATAACAAATATCAGTATTTTGGTATCATAACAGAAGTGAACTTTTCTTCTTGTAACCTCCAGTGAGTATCTTGTATGTTGGCCAGTTACAAAGCGTATGGCTTTACATAAACACTAAGAAAGGCTAGATCTGGTATGTGTACCTGAAAGCTAGGCGTCAGTCCTGTTCTCCAGTTGAACCAGTGTGAAGTAACTGTTGTGAATAAAGGCAGAATGCCTAGGTTCTGGTAGCGTCTGTGGAGAAAATTGAGTGTCACGGGAAGGGGTCCAGCCCAGCCAGGGCAATAAATAAGTTTATGACAATGAGCAAGTGGTTTTGATCACTTACCTTTAACTGTACTGCAAGCTGTTAATCTGAGTTTACAGCACTCTCTGGAAGGCAGCTGAAGAAGGGAACTGAAGACCAGGCTCAGGCGTCCAGCCACTCAACCCTTACAGAAGAAATACTTTCAGTCTCTCTCACACTTTTGGCCTGCTCTGTTTTGGAAAAAGAAAAAGCGCTGTTGTTTGCATTTCATAGGGAGTCTGATCTTGTGCTTCCTGGGAGTGGCAGCAGAATGGCCATCTCAGGTTAAGGCTGAGGGAATGAGCTCAGTCCTGCCAGGAGTAAATCTGATGCACAAAGGTGCAATGTCATTTAGAAAAAAAAAATAATAAAGAAAAAATGGCATAACAAAGGTTAAGGTGTTAAGGATTTACAGTTGAATGTACCAGGGTTTCCATAACTTTGGACTTAGGATCCAAAGTCTTCCTTTAGGCACAGTGCTTCTTTATTAGATCTCAAAGGATATGGAAAAAAAAAAAAAAAACTTCTTAGCATTGGCAGCTGTTTCCAAAGGAGCAGCTCTAACAAGATTTTAGAGCAGGGGACTTTTCTTCGTGCAGAATGTGACCAAGTGCATTTTTGTGGAGGAGGAGGAGGCAGTAAGGAATTAGTATATTTTACTTTGTAGTCTATTACTTGGTGTCAGAAGCAGCAGCACCTTTGGTCAGTTTGCAAAAGTTTGTCAACTTCACCCTGTTGCGAAAGATGATTTGGAGCCATACATTTTGCATGTGCAGTTACTTCACAGCGGCCTTCTTGGAAAATGCTTCTGTTCTTAGCTTTTCTGGAAAAACTCAACATAATTGTAGGGCACTGACCACAGACTTCTATTCACATTGCTAATGGATATTCAAACTGCAGCTTGAGCACACTTGACAATACTCTTCTGTTCTACCCATTTTCCCCAATGAATTCACTTGCAAGTGACATTAATTAGAAACCATCCTTTTAATGGGCACTTTAGTTCCGTAGTTGCACTCAGTTCTTTGGTGACTTGCTTTACTCTTGTACAGTTCCTCCCTTCAGTCTGTTTTCTGAGTCAGTGCTACTGTGTTTTGCTCAGCCAGTGCCTTGCCCACTTTTGTCTATCTGGCTGGTAGGAAATAAGCTGATTTTTTACATGTACCCTTTTGGCATGCATGCTAGTTTCTAGGCAATACAGGTCTCCGCTGTCTGTGCCAGATTCTGTAGTCTCAAACAATACCGTTATTATGTGTGCATCTGCTAAAGTAAAATATTGGCATCCTTGTCTGGTGTCGTACTGGTGTTGTCCTCATACTCACTGTGTAATTGCTCTTGGTTGTGAAAGCAGGTCCCTGCTTCATGGTATCCAGAGTTGTGGACTCTCACACCAACATCTCACAGATGTGAAGGCCAAAAAAAAACCAGAAGATATGCCAGAAAACACACCCTGTCTGCCCTCTTAGCACTGTTGTCACCCCCTTATCAATAGCAAATTTCAGGCCTGCAAGTGCAAAAGACCAAAAGCCTCATAATCAGTGAGGTTACACAAGAGAAATACTTTGACCACTGAAGCTTCATGAAATTTCAAGAACAGAATCTCTCAACACTTGTTTCTGCTGTGCAGTCCAGCCAGACTGAACTGGGGGAGCGTGTCCTTCTAATCCCAAATCAGATAGTTTGAATGCTTTTGAGTTACCTATTTATTTGTTAGAAGCTTCTAAAGTGAGTCTGGTTTAAATTAGCCAATTTTGATGTAGTTTATACAAGCTAATGACAAACCCCAATATCTGACTTCTGAAAATGTTACTTAATTGGTTTCTTCCTAGCTGCAACAAAAAAGTCCAAGAGTAGGAGGTGGGTGTTCATGATGTATGATATTTTTAAAAGTATACTGGAAGCAGAGTTGCTTAAGTCTCAGCAGTATTTACTTCAGCTGCCCTAGACTGTGCACCAATTTGTTGTTTAATGACATCTCATTGTTAAATGCAAGCACTCTATTTAGAAACCTATTTGTTCTCCTGCCATTCACCTCCAGGCTTGCTGTCATCCGGGATCAAGTGATTTTTGCTGTTCAGCAGGAGTACGTGTTTCTTGGAGATCAGCTCCTGGTCCTGCAGACAGGAGACGAGGTTGCCATCATCCCACCAATTAGTGGAGGCTGAATTTATGCAACTTCTGTTAGGTAGGTATCACTTCTGACTTAGGAGAATGTCCTGTGGAGGATCATCCTGAGCTAGAACATCTCAAGGACTCTGTGTAATCTTCTTGTATTTTTTATTTAGATCCAGAGATGTGATGTGCAGTTCTCCCCATCTGCCTCTGATATTCTTTGGAAAAAGCATAACTTGTATTCCTGCTGGAGAGAGTCATTGTGCTGACCAGAAACTATAAGGTGCTGCATAAATAAATAATTAACATGTATGCAGTAAATGGAAGAAAATTGCCAGCGAGGTCAGGCATTGTTCTGTTTTTGTTTTTTAGGTCTTGTTATGATTTAGTAGTTGTTTCTGGCTGTCAGTAGGTACCCAGCTTGTCTGTGTAAGATAATAATGAAAGATGTCCTACCACTTTTTAACAGTAAAGGTGATATAAAAAAATGCTGATTAAAAACACTTCTTTTTTTTTGTGGTTGTCAAAGGATCAGGTATCCTTAGAATATCTCAATTCTTTGCATACTTTCAAGTGCCAGTCTCTGTATTTACTGCAGCTTGTTCCATTGCTGCTGCTCAGCCTGCTTCTCCTCCTCATTCGTAGACAAACTGATAACTGGTTTCCACACAGAGCAGCAAGAAGTGGCACCAGTGTCACTGAAACAGGCCAATAGGATGAAGACTCGATGAATGTCCTGGAGCATAAAAAAAAAAACTTTGGATTGGAATCCAACAACCTCTGTGTTTATGAAAATCTCTGGTTTAAACTGTTTGATTTCAGGATAGGACAGGGAGAAGGGGCTGACAATCTTACCACAGATTTGCTAGCACAGTGGTCCATGCTGGTAGACTGTACTGTTAAGCCAAGGCCTTGAACTAGTTCTTGTTTCATTCGAATGAACCAGACTTTCCTGCAGGGAAGGAGCCTGTATGCATTAGAAAGAGGTCATTCCATGGTATTTGCACTTGATATTCTCTCAGCAAGTCTGCTGAGAAGTGAATTTGCCATAGAGACTGGTCTCTTGGTGAGTAACTAGATGGTGCATGTTTTCTGAATAAATTGGGGCATCACTGCTGGATAAAAGGCAGTTGGCAAATGCTCTTAATGCCAAAAACAACATCAGGGTCTGTTTGGTTTCAGCTCTTCTAGTCAGCCATGGATGAAAGCGAAGATGTGCCAAAAGATTTTATCAAGCTCAAGTCTGAAAAACTGTCTGTAGATGAAGTGTCAGAGCTGGTCATTTCACCAAACTGTGGGGCAGTGTCTCTGTTCATTGGTGAGTTTAATGTTTCATAGCTGGATCTCTGGTGTGTTAATAGTCTTAATAAATGGAACCCAGATTGTCCCACACACCAGACTCGTGCTTCTCAAATAAATAAATTCCTGGACTGAACCCAGGACATTTAGAAAACTCATTCTGAATTATTTAGAACAAGACCATGGCAACTCTTAAACAGTTGCACTGGGACTCAGCGGTGAGAAGCTTTCCTGCTGGTGTGGGTCTTCTAGGGCTGAACAGAACAGCAGTGCTGGAGGGCAGGACTGCTTGGGAGTTATTCTGCTATCCACTTGGACACAGTTTATTTGTGGTGGGAAGTGGGAAGTTGTGGCTCTGCAAACCGTAGGCCCTCACCTGTGTGAAAGCTGCTGCAACTCAGATCTCAGTTGTTGCCCAGGGTGGTGGTGGAATCACCGTCCCTGGGGGAGTTTAAGGAAAGGTTCGAGCTGGCACTTACGGACATGGTTTAGTGGGTGACATTTGTGATAGAGGGATGGTTGGACCAGATGACCTTGGAGGTCTTTTCCAACCTTAATGATTCTATGATTCTGTGATTGGTTGAAGGCGAAGTACTGTTCTACCAGTGTTGAAGGTCAAGGCTGATAGCTCTGTCCTGTTGCTTAATGTCCCTTTTTTGCTCAAACCTAAGTCCCACTGGGCTTCTAAATACTGAACACTTAAGTAGTTAACACAAAAGATGTCCCAGGCTTGGGCATTACAGACTGCAGACTTGTATAATCTCTAGACTAAATTCATCATTATATGTTAAAGATTTGTATTGTTTGAATGATCTCTACGCAGGCATGATTAGGGGAAGCCTTTGCGTTTGCACAGTGCTGACCTTGGCCACAGTGGGAGATCCTCAGTTTTACTTAGTATTTATTGTTGCTTTTGGTTGATAACTATTTGTGTTTAGGTACTACAAGAAATAATTTTGAAGGGAAAAAAGTGATTCACTTAGAGTATGAAGCATATACTTCAATGGCAGAGATGGAAATAAAGAAAATCTGCAGAGATGTTAGACAGAAATGGCCATCAGTCAAACATATTGCAATGCACCATAGACTTGGGTATGTATGTCCAGGCCCCATCCTTCTGCAAATGGTGTACTAATCCTTGTCTGGTTCTTGGGCGTGCTTACATACTTTCAGGATGTGCAGGAGTCTGTGAGATACAAGGCAGCAAAACTTGCTGCAGGATCAAGCTCTTACTGCAGAAATAAGTTTCAGAAATTAAGTTTTGTTTTTTGAAATGTGTTTACTGGTACTATTTGTTGGAACCCGTTGAACCTGCAGAATCTCGATCCAGGTGTGATGGTTTGAGAGTACAGAGAAGGAATTGAGATTTACTTGCAGGAATGCAGATGCTGTTAGGGCTTTTTTTTGCATCCCCCTCCCCCCCCCCCCTTTTTTTTTTTTTAGAAGATACAAAGTTGAGTTGGTACTTTTATTGCAGTGCTGCAGATTGTCAGTTTCTTGTCAGATTTAAGTTTTGCCATACAGAACCTAAAAACTTAGAATATGAGGAAAGGGAAAGGCATGATAATTGGCAGCCATGCTTGTAGGAAAACCTCCAGTTGTTCCTTTAGTCTTGGATAGGCATGTTTTGTTGGGTATAGAAAATGGAATACTAGTGTCTGATGTACTCCTGAGCCTTCACTGTTCATCGCGTTTCTGACTAAAATACCAGGATTTGGATTGTGTGCAAATTTGATTTACAAATGTTTGTTTACTTTTCTCTCAGCAGAAGGAACTTCGTGTGATCACAAAGGTTAATATTAGCCCTGAGTGGCAGGTTCTTTGGATTTCCTCTATAGTCAAGAGAAAAAGTGATTCTCTCAAGGGCAGCTCAAAGTGTTTAAGCTTAGATTTTTCCTCTGAGCTGTTTTCCAATGGAGCATTGCTATAGAGGGAGGATTAGAAGGCAGCTTTTGGGAATACTACCTTTTTGAGGAGGAAGACAAAACCTTGTGGTACTTCTGTTAGCTTAGTTTAGAAAAAAATGACACACTAAATGGAAAAACATACTTCTGCCAAATTCTGATTTCAAATTAAAAGTTGTGTTGCAAAATCTGTGTAGTTTGAGGTGCATAATTTCCTATTTCACATATTCTTATGCAGACTGAGATAATTTCTCAGGTTTCAGATAATACCTTGCTGTTCCTGACCTGTTATTGTTCATTTTTAAGCCAGCTTCCATTGAGTTTCCTATGCATTGTTGCAAGATAGCAATTTTCCCCTCTTAATTCCATAGACTTTTTTTTAAAATAATAATGGAAGAAAAATGCATAAGGCTGGTTTTATTTATTCTGAAGTATGGAATTCTCACATCTGGTACTGATTTTGGTTGTGGTTTTCTTTCTCTTTAAAAGTGCATAATCTTTTGGACATGGCTTGACACTTGCTCAGTATGAATGAGTCAGGAGAGCATGTGGCCAGAATACTGACGTGACATGGCTATGACTTTTGGGTGCTCTTGATGTTAAGCATTAGCTAAGGCTGCTGTTTCTCTTCTCTCCCAAGAGTGGTTCCAATAACTGAAGCAAGTGTAATTATTGCAGTGTCATCTCCACACAGAACAGAATCCCTTGAGGCTGTAACGTACTGCATCAACACCTTAAAAGCGTTCGTCCCAATATGGAAAAAGGTATGTTTTTGGGACAAATTTGATTCCAGCCTGTGCCAGAGTCTTGGACAGCTGGGCTGGAGGCTGCTGCTGGCTCTGTGGGAATGAGCTGAAGCATTATGTGCAGCATTTGCTCCTGATGGGGTGCTTTTTTTAGCAGTGGTAAGTTTCCTTTAATGCAACCAGGCTATTTGTGGTACATCAGGCACCTGAAAGGTCCTTTCTTGCCTGTATCTCCCAGCTACTCTTCATCTTGACTCCTTCCTGGGGCCAGACTGAAAGAGTCTTGAGCTCACTTTTGGGTGGCAAAGTTTGGTTCTGTCTAGGCTTGTGGAAGAGCCTTGAGTCAGCTCTGCATTGGACAGCATTGCAGTTTGCAAGTAAAAGTGGCATTTTTCTTTTTTTCCCCATGGCCTTGAGTAAGCACGAACCATTAAGCAACAGTGCACGTAAGCATAGCAACAGCACACAATGGAGGGATGTGCAGAGGTTCCAAAGCTCATATGGGGACACAACAATGTGTGAAGAGACCAGCCCAGGTCTAGAAAGAGCCATGTTGTATAACCACAATGTTCCATGGAAGTAACAAACATTACCTCTGCCTTCTATCCTAGTCAAAACTTGGCATGTGGTAACAGTGCTTTTCAGAGTTACTGCTCATTGTAAAACACTGTCTTCAGTATCTCCACTTTTCTGACACCTCCTTCAGGAGGCTGGAGTTTTGTGGTCTCAGAAAGAATAATCAGGCTCAGAACACTGCTTTATTTGCTGCTTGGGACTGGACTGCTGCTGGGTAGTCCAGTCTGTCCTGAAAATGTAAAACTGTATTTTGGGTATTAGTGTCTTTTTTTTTTTTAGCATCATCATTTTATATACATTTACATACTCTCATTCCTAAAAATGATGTTATAGCAGGTTAACATGGCATCATTTAAAAGGGGCAGTATTTCAGATGTGAACACTCTGTACTCTAGAGCTTTTACATCCTTTTCTTCTAGATCTCTTTCTTTAAGTAACCTCAGCTTAGGTGGGTCCTTCTAAATTTAATAGGTTCAGCCTAAGGTTCAGCATCTGCCCACATATAAGTCAGTGTTTTCTAAGGATGTTGCCCCCCTTTCTGTTTGCCAGCTAAGTACTGTGTAGTCCTGATGTGATCAGTAAATAGCAGGATGGCTGTTGAGTTGTTTGGCCTGGCTTGCGGCTGTATGTAGCAGACTCCCACAATATTTCCCATTCTTTGTTTGTATTTGCAGGAGATTTATGAGGACGAATATTCTTGGAAAGAAAACAAGGAATGCTTTTGGGCAAATTCAGAAAAATAACTGTACTCTTTCATAAATAAAGTGTTACTGCTCCTGATGAACATACTGGTGTAGCTTTGAGTTGTTCTTATTATTGAATCTATATGATTTTAAACAGTTGTAATAGACATTGCAATCTGAATAGTTTAATTAAGACTGTATAAAATGAGTAATAATCAGGATTTTTAAATGTTCTTGTCTCTCCTTTGAAATCATCTCTTTGTGCTTTTTAGCATGAAGTTCATTTTTAAAACTCTTTTCCCTAAAATTCTTGGTTGCAAGTCATTTAGTCCTCTGTGATATATACTCCTTTAATGCCTTTGTGTTTTTAGTCTTTGTTCATTGTCTGCATGAGAGGTCACAACAGGACAATTGGGTTATTTTTTATCTTAAAAAAACACAGTTTAATTTTATGTGATTGCAGAGTCAGTTTGCAAGCTTTATGCTATTTTGACGTTCTTGTAACATGAAAGCTACTTGAAGTAGATTAAAAATGTTGGTACAGACAGGGAAGAAAATATAAACTATACCCCAGAGTTATTAACTTTTTAGTAGCGGTTACTTTCCAGTAGCTGTGTCTCACAGAAACATGCAGCTGATAAAAGTCCATTACATTAAAAAAATATGTATAGACCTTGATTCAAAGTTAATTTTAATACTCTACCAGCAACAAACTTGTATTAGCTATAACATGTAAACCTGTAATTACTTAATGATGTCTAGACGTGATTAATTTTGAAGGAGGTTTTTTGGCTGTGTAATTTTGTGGTGATGCAGAAAAAAAGGACATAAGAATAGGTTTAATTAATTTTAGTAGTTTAACCTTAGACAGGCTAGGATTCAAAGTCATCAAAATGGATTAGTTGTTCAAAGAAAACTGAAATCTTTTGATTTTTTTGCAGTTTATATATGCATAGCTTAAATTCACATTTATGATTTTAATAGTTTTACTTTCATTACTGTTTTGAAACCTACTTAAAGAAAAAAAAAAAGACTGACATAGTAAGAATTATAGTATGCCTGTGCTTCCTCTCTAAATAATGGGCTGCTCATAGGAGTAAGATTATTTTCTTTTTCTTACTATTCTGAACCAAGATAGAGTTTAGATGCTAAGAGTTCAAGGTGTCATCGTGTATGGCATTTTTATCAACACTAAGAGGCAGTTTTACCTTGTCATCATTATTGATGTAGATAAGATAGATATAAGGGAAGGGGAGTGGGGTAAAGAGAAGTAAAATGATTTGCTAAAGCTTATATATCATGACACACTTTTAAGCGTCAGCTGTATAAATCTTTTTCATTGTGTCTGCAGTAAAAGTCTTCAAAAGGCTGCTAGCAGCACAAAATAAAACAAGAAAAATAGGCAATGATCATATTTTCTCCCGTGATCTCAATCAGTTTTAATACTTTGTGATGGTTACTGTATCTAGGTTAAGTAAAATCCAGTGAAATGCACAACTTCAGGTAGAGGCATGGTTAAACTGCCTGTTAGCTTACTGCTGCGTTTTCCCACAATGGAAGTGAGTGAGTTCTTCCTCTGCAGGCCAGCAGCTGCTTCTTGCGTGCATGCACATACGCAGCTTCCAAACCATGTGGGCCCTATTATCTAGGCAGAGCTGAGCAAGTTCAAGGTTGCTTTTTCTTTGCTTTGGATATTGAAGAGAAGGCCTCTGTTTTTTGAGTGTCATTTTGCTGAGAATTTTACAGAATCCTGACTACACATCACTTCCTCAGACTAGCAATTCTTTCAGTTCTTAAAGAAAAAAAGAAAGAAAACAAAAACTAATACACGAATAGTTTCCTATTTTTGGTATTCATTTCTTTCACGTTAATTTGTTTAGTGTTTGCAACTAATTAGTTTATTAATTTCATACAAATGGCTAACTTGCCTTGTGGTTTATGAATGAAGTAAAACCTGAGCAGTGCTTGCTTACTATAGCTATGCTTTGATGCAGGAGAATTGGTATTTAGGAGTTAAATCGTACTTGGAGCCCTATGGTGGGGGCAATTCTTACGTAATCACCGTCTTGCACTGGTACTTCTCTAGTGCTGTATTCACTTGGAAGATTTATCCAGAGTGACCTTAAGTGCACCTTCCCCATCAGCAAGGCAGCTGGGGAGGAGGGTGCAGAAAAGAAGAGAAAGAATAATGCTGTACTTCCCTGCAGTGACCAGGAACAATGAATGGAAGAGATGTTGTACTGAGTCACAACTGAGTGTTACAATGTGTGTACACTGCCATGGTCAAAACAATGAAATGTCATTTTGTGTCCCTAGCTGTGCATGAGGCAAGTACTGCTTTGTTCTGGAACAATGATGCATCAGTATTGTGTAACTTTGGGTTCCTCAGCTGGCATCTAAAAGCGAAATGGAGGGATGATGTGCATAATTAGAGGTAAAATGTATCTCACTGAAATTTAAGTACACACTCTGAGCTCCTTGTTCAGGGTCCATCTGAAGGGCTTACCTCTCTGCTAGGAAGATATTATCTGAAGAAGACAGATTACTCTCCTCTAAGATAACTGCCTCAGGCTATGTCTGGAGCGACCCAGAAAGTGCTTCCAAATTTCCATGCCGGGGGATGAACCCCAGCTGCTTCTGACTGCATGTCAGGGAAAGATGTGGCTGCACATGTCCTGTTTTCACAGAACTAGGCTGATGGATGGAAACTACCATGTGTTCTGATGAGGTCTGTAAGCTGAATGACAGGCAGCTGCAGATCGATATAAAATGCAGTCCTAGCTTTCTGGGATGAGTCCAGCTGTTTCTCTGCCTTGGCTATAATGGAAGGAAATCCCACCCTACTGCAGCTCTTCCAGCTGTGTCACAGCATGCTATAGAGATGCTGGCTCCACGTGGAGACAGATGTTCCTGGTAGCAGACACTGTAGACCAGAGAGTAAATCTGTAACTTGTGTAGTGATCTGCAAGACAAGGTGTGTGCTGGGTGCAAAGCAGGCGTCTTCAGAGCGCAAATTTGTCCTGAAACGTCTTGTTCTTGGCTGGCAGCATACAAATACTCTGTTCCCTTTGTCTGGCAGGATGTCTGTATATCAGCATTGAATAATTTTAAAGTTTCCTGCCTCAAAAGGAAATTTCATTTTGTCCTGTTCTCAAGAGAAGTTTAGATTGATAAATATTATGGAAATGTAATATGAAAACATAGCTGATAGAAGAAACACCTACCCAGGAGATGGCAGCAGAGGGACAGCTGTGAGGGTGGGCAGCCATTGGGAAGCACAGCCATGCTGCACTGGGCTCCATCTACTGCAAAATACAGGTACTCACTTCTGCTGTAACCCATGAAACTGCAATTGTTGGACTCAGTAGTGAGGCTTTTAAGTTATTAAACATTAAACTAAAATCCTGTCTTTTCTTTCAGCTCACTTTTCCTGTAGCTGTTCAAGGAATTTGTAGTTTTATAGACTATATATCACACTCCTTTGTTCCATCAAAACCACAGGAAAGAGGAAAACTACTAAAACTAATGATTATTCTGCACCAAGCTTTGAAAACTCAATTTTGGGCTCTTCCATTAAATGTTGTCCTGTGCAGGTGTTTGGAGAATGAGTTAAGAATAAGTGAATGACAATAAATTATTGTTTCTTGGAATACCTTGTGACTCTTTTTCTTAAAATAAATAATAATAAATAAATAGACAAAACCAACCAACCACACAGTTTGATCTTACAAAGTGTTACAAAAGTTAGTATCCTGATATATTTTGTTAGCAGTTCTGTTTTAAAAGTTACATTTCCACTGCTTTGAGGGAAAGAGGTAAATATATTTCTAAAACTGTTGGCACACCAAAGACTGCCTGTGAAAAATTAATTGTAAATGAGAGCAGAAAGGTTGGCTTAAAAGGTAGGATTCAGCTTTTCTGAGGCTATATGAATTATGTACGCTTTATTACCTTTAAAAGGTAATAAAGTTGAGGTATTTAACTATAGGTTTCAAGATGCATTTTTGTACCGTTTCTTTAATACACAAGCTTTTGTTGTGCCCCAGTTTTGCATATAAGAAGTAATACACACAAGTCAGTATATAAGGAATCTGGTTTTCAGTTGTGCAAAACGCTAAGACTTTGTGAAAGATGGAATTTTGTGCCTTAAGATTAGGGACATTTGATCATAGAATCATTCAGGTTGGGAAAGACCTCTAAGATCATCTAGTCCAACTTTTAACCTAGTGCTGACAGGTCCACCATTAAACTATGCTTCTAGGTTCTACATCTACATGTTTCTTGAAGACTCCAGGGATGGTGACTCAACCGCTTCCCTGGGCAGTCTGTTCCAATGCTGCACATCTGTTGTGGTTTAGCCCGGCTGGCAGTCAAACACCACACAGCCGTTCGCTCACCCTCCCCCCTCCCTCTCCGGGATGGGGGAGAGGAACGGGAAAGTGAAGTCTGTGAGTTGAGATAAAGACAGTTTATTAAGACAGGGAAAAGAATAACAACAATAATAATAATAATAATAGTATTAATAGTAATAATGTGTATGAAATAAGTGATGCACAATGCAATTGCTCACCACCCGTTGACCGATGCCCAGCCTATCCCCGAGCAGCCGGCCACCCCTCCACCCCGGCTAGCCACCCCTATATATTGTTCAGCATGACGTCAGATGGTATGGAATACCCCTTTGGCCAGTTTGGGTCAGCTGTCCTGGGTCTGTCCCCTCCCAGCTTCTGCTGCATCCCTAGCCTGCTCGCTAGCAGGACAGAGAGAGGCTGAAAAGTCCTTGGCTTGGTGTAAGCACTGCTCTACAACAATTAAAACATCAGCATGTTATCAGCGCTCTTCTCATTCTAATCCAAAACATAGCACCCTGCCAGCTACTAGGAGGAAAATTAACTCTGTCCTAACTGAAACCAGGACAGATATCCACCCCTTATTCCATACCATTTATGTCATGCTCAGGTTACACTCTTTCCAATACCTTCTAATTAATCACCATTTTCATCTATGATATATAGCAACCATGGTAGCGATGACATACAGTGTTATATGATAATTAACATATTATAATTCAACTCATGGGCTATTCTCACCCAGTATTAGGTCCCCTTGAGGTACACACCGGACCTCCCCATTCTCTTGCATTACCCACCAAGTGCATCCAGGTCCCCGAGCAAAAGCCATCCCACGAATGGGCTTGCCTTTTCCTGAGGCGGGAGTAGCCCAGACTGTCTTACCCAGCATGTTTCTTACATGCACTACAGGAACTTTATCCCCTTCTACAGTGCGTAACAGGTTTGATTGGGCAGGTCCAGCTCGGTTGGCAGATCCTCTAGTATTGACTAACCAGGTGGCCTTTGCCAGATGTGTTTCCCAATTTTTGAATGTCCCAGCACCCATTGCTTTCAGTGTAGTCTTTAACAGTCCATTGTATCGTTCAACTTTCCCGGAGGCTGGTGCATGATAAGGGATGTGATACACCCACTCAATACCATGTTCTTTGGCCCAAGTGTCTATAAGGTTGTTTCGGAAATGAGTCCCATTGTCTGACTCAATTCTTTCTGGGGTGCCATGTCGCCATAGGACTTGCTTTTCAAGGCCCAGGATAGTGTTCCGGGCGGTGGCATGGGGCACAGGATATGTTTCCAGCCATCCGGTGGTTGCTTCCACCATTGTAAGTACGTGGCGCTTGCCGTTGCGGGTTTGGGGGAGTGTGATGTAATCAATCTGCCAGGCCTCTCCATATTTGTATTTCAGCCATCGTCCTCCATACCAGAGAGGCTTTGACCGTTTGGCTTGTTTAATTGCAGCACATGTTTCACAATCATGAATAACCTGTGCTATAGTGTCCATGGTCAGGTCCACCCCTCGGTCACGAGCCCATCTGTATGTTGCATCTCTACCTTGATGGCCTGAGGTGTCATGGGCCCATCGGGCTATAAATGATTCACCTTTATGTTGCCAGTCCAGGTCCACCTGAGCCACTTCAATCTTAGCAGCCTGATCCACCTGCTGGTTGTTTTGATGTTCTTCAGTAGCCCGATTCTTGGGCACATGAGCATCTACATGGCGTACCTTTACAACCAGGTTCTCTACCCGGGCAGCAATATCTTGCCACAATGCAGCAGCCCAGATGGGTTTGCCCCGGCGTTCCCAGTTGTTCTGCTTCCATTGTTGTAGCCATCCCCACAGGGCATTTGCTACCATCCATGAATCAGTATAGAGATAGAGAACTGGCCACTTTTCTCGTTCAGCAATATCTAAGGCCAGCTGAACGGCTTTCACTTCTGCAAACTGACTCGATTCACCTTCTCCCTCAGCAGCTTCTGCAACTCGTCGTGTAGGACTCCATACAGCAGCTTTCCATCTCCGATGCTTTCCCACAATACGACAGGACCCATCAGTGAACAGGGCATATTTCTTCTCATTTTCTGGTAGCTTGTTGTACAGTGGGGCTTCTTCAGCACGGACCACCTCCTCCTCTGATGATATCCCAAAGTACTTGCCTTCTGGCCAGTCCATAATCACTTCCAGGATTCCTGGGCGACTGGGGTTTCCTATTCGAGCCCGCTGAGTAATCAGTGCAACCCACTTGCTCCATGTAGCATCAGTTGCATGATGTGTAGAGGGGACCCTTCCTCTGAACATCCAACCCAGTACCGGCAGTCGGGGTGCCAGGAGGAGCTGCGCTTCAGTACCGACCACTTCCGAAGCAGATCGAACTCCTTCATATGCTGCCAATATCTCCTTTTCGGTTGGAGTATAGCGGGCCTCAGATCCTCTGTATCCCCGACTCCAAAACCCCAGGGGTCGACCTCGAGTTTCCCCAGGTTCTTTCTGCCAGAGGCTCCAGGTGGGGCCATTCTCCCCGGCTGCGGTGTAGAGCACATTCTTTACATCTGGTCCTGTTCGGACTGGCCCAAGGGCTACTGCATGAACTATTTCCTGTTTAATTTGTTCAAAGGCTTGTCGTTGCTCAGGGCCCCATTCAAAAGCATTCTTCTTACGAGTTACTTGGTAGAGCGGGTTTACAATCAGACTGTAATTTGGAATATGCATTCTCCAAAACCCCACGACACCTAGGAAAGTTTGTGTTTCCTTCTTGCTAGTTGGTGGAGACATAGCTGTTATTTTGTTGATCACATCCATTGGGATTTGACGACGTCCATCTTGCCATTTTATTCCTAAAAACTGGATCTCTCGTGCAGGTCCTTTAACTTTATTTTGTTTTATGGCAAAACCAGCCTTCAGAAGGATTTGGACTATTTTCTTCCCTTTCTCGAAAACTTCCTCTGCAGTGTCACCCCACACAATGATGTCATCGATGTACTGCAGGTGTTCAGGAGCCTCCCCCTGCTCCAGCGCAGACTGGATCAGACCATGGCAAATGGTAGGGCTATGTTTCCACCCCTGGGGCAGCCGATTCCAAGTATATTGGACTCCCCTCCAAGTGAAAGCAAACTGTGGCCTGCACTCTGCTGCTAGAGGGATGGAGAAAAATGCATTAGCAATATCAATTGTGGCATACCACTTGGCTGCCTTTGATTCCAGTTCGTACTGGAGTTCTAGCATGTCCGGCACTGCAGCACTCAGTGGTGGCGTGACTTCGTTCAGGCCACGATAGTCCACTGTTAGTCTCCACTCACCATTAGACTTTCGCACTGGCCATATGGGACTATTAAAAGGTGAATGGGTCTTGCTGATCACTCCTTGGCTCTCCAGTTGACGAATTAGCTCGTGGATGGGAATCAGGGAGTCTCGGTTGGTGCGATATTGCCGCCAGTGCACAGTTGTGGTAGCGATTGGCACTTGCTGTTCTTCAACCCTCAGCAACCCCACAACAGAAGGGTCCTCTGAGAGACCGGGCAAGGTAGACAACTGTTTAATGTCCTCTGTCTCTAAGGCAGCTATGCCAAAAGCCCAGCGGAACCCTTTTGGGTCCTTGAAATATCCTCTTCTAAGATAGTCTATGCCAAGGATGCACGGAGCATCCGGGCCAGTCACAATACGGTGCTTTTGCCACTCATTTCCGGTTAGACTCACTTCAGCTTCCAATACAGTTAACTGCTGGGATCCCCCTGTCACGCCATAAATACAGATGGGCTCTGGCCCTTTACAGCTGGATGGCATTAGAGTACATTGTGCACCGGTGTCTACTAAAGCCTTATACTTCTGTGCGTCAGACGTGCCAGGCCATCGAATCCACACAGTCCAATAAACTCGGTTGTCCCTTTCCTCCCCCTGGCTGGAGGCAGGGCCCCTCTAGTCCTGGTCAGAATCTTCATTTCTGTGTTTAAAAGACTGCCTGCTAGAAGTTGGAGCAGCAAACTTTTCAGAGAACCCCTTTCTCCCGATTGTTTTCTTTTGCAACTCACGTACCCGTGCCTCTAGGGTCTCAGTAGATTTTCCATCCCATTTTCTCATGTCCTCTCCATGGTCACGTAGGTAAAACCACAGGGTGGTGCGGGGTGTGTACCCACCATATTGTCTTCTTTGCATGGATGCACGTTTACCCCTAATAGCTGAGACGCTGGTTTGTACAGGTGGGGAAGAAAATACACTCTCTTTAAGTTGCTGGACCTCTTCAAAGAGTTTCTCCAAAGTATTCTCTTTTAGTTGGTGGCCACTGGTTTGTTCAGGTGGGGGGGAAGATAAATTCTCTTTAAGTTGGTGGAACTCTTCAGAGAGTTTCTCCACAGCCGAGACGCAGGCCTGTAGGGAAGAGGAGAGATTTCCTTCGTACTCCCGGAGTTGTTTAGCCATGTCACCCACTGTGGGATCTTCACCGTTTTTCCAGGTTATTATTGCCAATGTGCTGGCCCATGTTGATGGTGCATTCCGTACAAACTTCCGCCATATGGGTCGAGTACACTGGACTTCATCTGGATCTGTGGATGTTTGTGCATCGTTTAAGTCCTTATAAATTACTTCCCGTACGGCTAATTCCCTCAGGTACTGAATTCCCTTCTCCATGGTGGTCCACTTGACTGGTAGACATACAAGTTCTTCCTTGTAGGGATACCTTCCCTTCACAGCTAACAGGAGACGCCTCCAGAGGCTGTGAGATCGTGCTCCATCTCCAATTGCTTTGTCAATGCTTGCATCTCTAGCAAGGGATCCCAACCGCTTGGCTTCCCTGCCCTCTAATTTCACACCATTGGCTCCAGTGTCCCAGCACCGGAGCAGCCAGGTGACAAGCTGTTCACCTATACAGCGACCAAAATCTTTTCGCACATCTCGTAGCTCACGCTGGTATAGGGTTCGGGTAGTTACTGTTGACTTACTGACATCCTCATCCTCATCTTCATCCTCCTGCACACTTGATGGCCCAGCCTCGTCTTCTCCAGACCCAGACTTAGCAGAAGACTTTCTGCGTTCTAAACGACCTGCGTCTCTATACCACTTTTTCACCTTTTCTACAGGGGCAACTTGCACTGCTACAGCTCGCCTCTCCGACCCAGCCACAGGGTCTGCCACAGGGATTGGAATACCCTCTGCAGGGTCAACTTGCACTGCTACAGTTCGTTTCTCCGACCCAGCCACAGGGTCTGCCACAGGGGTTAGAGTACCCTCTGCAGGGGCAACTTGCACTGCTACAGTTCGTTTCTCTGACCCAGCCACAGGGTCTGCCACAGGGGTTGGAGTACCCTCTGCAGGGGCAACTTGCACTGCTACAGTTCGTTTCTCTGACCCAGCCACAGGAGTGGGAATGGCTGTGGGAGCTGGAGCCGGGACGGCTGCGGGAGCTGGAGCCGGAATGGCTGCGGGAGCTGGAGCCGGGACGGCTGCGGGAGCTGGAACGGCTGCGGGAGCTGGAGCCGGGACAGCTGCGGGAGCTGGAGCCGGAACGGCTGCGGGAGCTGGAGCCGGAACGGCTGCGGGAGCCGGAACGGCTGCGGGAGCTGGAACGGCTGCGGGAGCTGGAGCCGGGACAGCTGCGGGAGCTGGAGCTGGAACGGCTGCGGGAGCTGGAGCCGGAACGGCTGCGGGAGCTGGAGCCGGAACAGCTGCGGGAGCTGGAGCTGGGATGGCTGCGGGAGCTGGAGCTGGAGTGGCTGCAGGAGCCGGGACTGGAACGGCCGCAGGGTCTGTCACTAGGTTGATAGTAGCATCAATTGCAGCTCGATAGGCACAAGCCAGACCCCAGCACGCCACAGTGATTTGTGTCACTTTGGAACTGCCAGAGTCATGACACCTTTTTTTCAAGCATTCTACCAGTTTTTTAGGATTTTGCAGTTGTTCAGGGGTGAATGTCCAAAACACTGGAGGTGCCCACTGCCCTAGAAACCTGCCCATATCCTCCCACACTCCCTGCCACTCGCAAATATCCCGCCTCAAGACAGATCTCCGGATGAGATTCCTAAGTAGTTGTTTAACCTTAAACAAAACCTGAAGCGCATTCAGGAGACATAACAACAAGAACATGCTGGTCTGAGTATCCCAAGGATATTCAACATCTTGGAGAGCTACCGTAACTAGCTCGGGGGATAAGAGGGTGGTGAAGGAGGATGGGAGAGTGAACAGGTAGGAAAAAATATCTTCCCCTGTCCCCTCCAGAGACTGACTCCCTGATGAAAAAAGGCAATAGGTGTAATTGCTAATAGTTTCTGAGATATGGTTTCCGAAGTATAGAGTCGACGACAGTGCTGAGTACAAATACCAGGTTAGAGTCATGACCAGATACTTCATCATTTCATAAGCCATCGTTACACTACACAGTACCATAACAATCTTAAACCAGGGCCCGGAAAGGGTAAACAGCACGACAGGGAGCACATACAGAAAGTAACTTGCTATAAAACTCAATTTGGGAAACAGGCACAGCAGACTTGAGATTAAGGCAATCAACATTGTGACTAGCAACTATTAAGCAGGTCGAATACTTATACCAATTTTAGTTTAACACACTCTGGTCAAATCTGTCGATATCTCAACCCTTCGAGCCCCACGTTGGGCGCCAAATGGGCTGTTGTGGTTTAGCCCGGCTGGCAGTCAAACACCACACAGCCGTTCGCTCACCCTCCCCCCTCCCTCTCCGGGATGGGGGAGAGAAACGGGAAAGTGAAGTCTGTGAGTTGAGATAAAGACAGTTTATTAAGACAGGGAAAAGAATAACAACAATAATAATAATAATAATAGTATTAATAGTAATAATGTGTATGAAATAAGTGATGCACAATGCAATTGCTCACCACCCGTTGACCGATGCCCAGCCTATCCCCGAGCAGCCGGCCACCCCTCCACCCCGGCTAGCCACCCCTATATATTGTTCAGCATGACGTCAGATGGTATGGAATACCCCTTTGGCCAGTTTGGGTCAGCTGTCCTGGGTCTGTCCCCTCCCAGCTTCTGCTGCATCCCTAGCCTGCTCACTAGCAGGACAGAGAGAGGCTGAAAAGTCCTTGGCTTGGTGTAAGCACTGCTCTACAACAATTAAAACATCAGCATGTTATCAGCGCTCTTCTCATTCTAATCCAAAACATAGCACCCTGCCAGCTACTAGGAGGAAAATTAACTCTGTCCTAACTGAAACCAGGACAACATCCCTTTCAGTAAAGAAATTTTTCCTAATACCAAACCTAAACCTCCCCTGGTGCAACTTAAGGCCATTTCCTGTCATATCACTTCGTGCCTGTGAGAAGAACCCTATCCCCACCTTGCTACAACCTCCTTTAAGGTAATTGTGAAGTACAATGAGGTCTCCCCTGAGCCTTATTTTCTCCAGGCTGAACAACCCCAGCTCCCTCAACTGCTCCTCATGGGACTTGTTCTCTGGACGCTTCACCAGCTTCATTACGCTTCACTGGACACGCTCCAGCACCTCAATGTCCTTGTAGTTCAGGCCCAAAACTGAACACAGTATTCAAGGTGCAGCCTCGCCAGAGCCAACTATAGGGGGACAATCACTTCCCTAGTCCTGCTGGCCAAGCTATTTCTGTTCCAAGCCCTGATGCTGTTGGCCTTGGCCACCTGGGCACACTGCTGGCTCATATTCAGTTGGCTATTGACCAATACCCCCAGGTCCCTTTCTGCCAGGCAGCTTTCCAGCCACTCATCTCCCAGCCTGTAGTGTTGCATGGGGTTGTTGTGCCCCAAGTGCAGGACCTGGCACTTGGCCTTGTTGAACCTCATACAGTTGGCCTCAGCCCCAGTCCTTGGTCTGGCCTATCCAGATCCCTCTGCAGAGCCTTCCTACTCTCAAGCATCTCAACACTGGCACCTAACTTGGTGTCATCTGCAAACTTACTGTGGGTGTACTCACTCCCCTTGATCATTGATAAAGATGTTGAAGAGAACTGGCCCCAGTACTGAGCCCTGGGGCACACCACTAGTGACCAGCCATCATCTGGAGTTAACTCCATTCACCACAACTCTCTGGGCCTGGCCACCCAGCCAGTTTTTAATCCAATAAAGCATACACCCATCCAAGCCTTGAGCAGCCAGTTTCTTGAGGAGAATGCTGTGGGAAATGTTGTCAGAAGCCTTACTGAAGTCTAGATAGACCACATCCACAGCCTTTCCCATGTCCACTGAGTGCGTCACCTTGTCGTAGATCAGGTCAGTCAGGCAGGACCTGTCTTTGGTAAACCCATACTGACTGGGCCTGATCACCTGGTTGTCTTCTATATGCTGCATAACGGCACGAAAGTTAATCTGCTCCATGAGCTTCCCTGGCCCCAAGGTCAGACTGACAGGCCTGTAGTTTCCCAGATTCTCCTTCTGGCCCTTGTAGATGGATGTCACATTTGCTAGCCATTGATTTGATACTATGGAATTTTTAGTGTGTAGCCATAAAGTATATGAGTGCAAGAGATGGGACTGGCAGAAAACAATGTAATTTTAGATTGCAGTGAAGATAACCGGATGTGTATAGGAAGGTCTGGCCCTAGTAAGGTTTATCACCGATGTAGCTACAATCAGAGCTATCCAAATGCAGTTATTTTGCATTAATGTGAGCTGACTTGTAGTACTATTTAGATTATTGGTAGTGTAATACTCATGACTATAACCTGAAAGATTTTAAATGCAGCTTCTTTGTAGCAGAGTCAGCCCCTTAGGGTTTTTGCTGTGTGCTACTGGAACAATGACATATTTGGCCCCATTTTATACAGTGCTTTTTCAGTAGCATTTGTTTTCTTTACGGTGCTGTTTAAAAATAAATAAGTCTGTGTTCAGCAGTATTCTTGTTTTTATTGTAGTAACGCTGTTAGGCCCTCAGGTAGGCACCACAGAAATACAGTCCCTGCTCCCACAGAGCTTACATGCTAGTTTTCAGAAGTCAGTTTGCTTATAAACTCTCTTGTTCATCACAAATCTAAACGTAACTTTGAGTTTAGACTTGAATCTAGTACTTCAAGAAGTCAGCAGCTAGATTCAGGACCAGAATCAGGTATAACCTGAAATTGTTGAAGGTATTCCTGACTTCTCTTCCTGCAAGCACAAACAGAAGCGTTTGCTGAAGCCCAGCATTTCAGAATATTATTTCACCTGTAACATGCTGTTTTAAAAAAGTAAAACTAACAACAACAAAAAAAACAGTACAAAATATACATAATATTTCCAGCATTATTTGTGGCTGTGCCAACTTAAAAGTGCAGTAAACTCACCCATTACAAAAACTGTGAACTAGCCATGTAAGTATTAATCATAAAAGAAAAATAAAACTAGTAACTTGAAGTTGTTAGGATACAAAACCTTATGCATTGCTATGCCTTCCCTTTATTTTGGGAAAAGTCTTACTTCCAGGACTGGGGGGGAATCCTGTTGTCTAGGACAAAATAAAACCCAGTGTAGACTAGTGAATTGAATCATTGCTGCCCAGCTGATAAACTGTTAAATACCCAAGAAGCTGGGTGTCTGCTACTCACCTGTACTTGCCACCTAAGGTGGAAGAAGGAAGTCTAGTGACTGCCTCCATCATTTGTGGTGCAGGCAGTAACAGAAATGAAGGATGCTACAGTCTGCTCCATTATGAAATTCCCAATTTGGCCTGGACTGCAATGACCTTGGTTATGTAGGAGTTTCTTACATATATAGGTGTGGGATTTTGTTTTCTTTCTCACAAGTTTATACAAGAATTGAGGCAGACAAATTTTTACCCTTATTTTTAGGGCATTTGCCTGCAGGGTTCATAACTATAGGTCAGGACCTTATTCTTTAGATCTATACAATAATAGCTACATTTTTTTAAACTTGTTAAACAATTGTTTTGTTCACAAAATCAGCTGATGGCAACAATCTTATTTGACAGTTAAGATCAGAATCCAGATTATTTTTTCAGAATGTCAAAACAAACAAACAAACAAAAAAAAACACACCTCAAAATGTGTAACCTTTCATAGATACAAAATAAACCCAAAACACAAAATTATACTGAGCACAATGCAACTGTCACTGCAAATGAAGCCGTTATTTGCCAGAGATTGGTTGGCCCATGACTGATTAAAAAAGACTGAATGAAACTTTCAAATATGCTCACATCTAATTTTTGAAAAGTTCCTCAGAAAATAATTCGAAAGGTGCCTAATCATACTGACAAACTAGGTTTGGGAGAATGAAAACGTGACTTTGGGTTCTGAGTCACTTAGACACATTTAAATGTTTTACTCTTCAAGTAAATCACCTCGAGTCAGAAACAATTTTACTTGCATGACAGCATCCATAAAAAGACAACACGCATCTTGTCTCACAACTGGACATACGTATAATTAATTAATTGCCAGCCACAAGAGTGAAAGGCAGACAAAAGGCCAAATCCCCTGACTGTTAACCAGTCTTACAGCAGAGGACTTTGTGAGACCGAGCTTTCATTAAAACTGGCCAGCATGTGATAAATTTGAGGTGTGTTAACTTACACAAAGTCAACCAAGTGTGCTCAGAGCTCATCCAGAGCACTACAGTACTTTACTGTATAAAGTATAAGTTAGCTTCTTCAAGACGCGAAAACGTGGGACCAAATAAAACATGACAGGTAAGAAGGTCATACTGAACTTTGGTCTCTTGGAGGGCACTGAGATGTTAAAAAAAAGAGTGCAGTACACAGTTTATAGAGCTTAGGTCTTCTCTGTCTTCTGTCCTAACATATGCATAGTTCCTCAGTCATTATCCCCTTTAGTTCACTTTATGCTCTTGGTCTTGCAAAATCTTCTAGTACAGAAATAAAGGCAAGATCTTGAGTTTCTTCCCTATTTATGTCAAAAGCCAAACTGATGTCAGAGTGACTGTGCGTGTAAAGCCCAGTGTAACAGTATTGGTAGTGCTCCTCTAGTTGAAATTTGAAAAAAGTCATAACATGGCAGAGAACACGGTGTAAGTGGTTATGAAATTCATATTTTCTTCTCAGAGACAGTATGCAGAACGCAATTATATGTATCATTTGGCAATATTTAAGAAAAAAACAACAACAGTATACTTCAGTATTTTGTGACCATAGTGCAAGGAATTTGGTGGTATTTTGGAACAGTATGCCTGTCCATTTGTCCTACAGCATACACAGACATCCTCATACACAGTTCCCACTTCATAGAATAGTTAAGACAAAGGTTTGCTGGTGCAAATCATTTCTCTAAAACAATAAGGATGGAGCTAGTCAATGAAAAAATGAGTTTTCTTCTCCCAGTCTGGAAGTGGTATTCACCACACATTCATCATCAACTTAATAGAAAGTGTCCTTTACACATATGGTATTTGTCAACTGAATTACGAACTGATGCTGTTCCACAACAATCTGAAATAAATTGCTCTGTTTCACTCTGCAGTGGATCAGAAGTGTTGCTGGCACAATATGTTACTGTAAACTCCGGACCTGCCAGTTCTAAAGGCTAAGTTTGTTTGAAAAGCAAAAATATACAAGAAAAGGCACTATAAATCATTTTTTGAAAAAACAAACTGTCCTGCAGTTACTCTCATAATAGAGTAGAATCTGTAAAATATTTTCATCTATAAAAAAGACACTTTAATTAAAAATGTTTAAATGTTATTAAGCTTTAAGGCAATCTAGCTGAAGAACTGAGTGTATCACAACTTCTGTTGGTGGCTCAGATCTCCTCTCTTTATACAGGTAACTCTTCATCTTCAGTCTTTGTCCTTTGTGAGTTCTGTAATTTCATCGATATCTTCTGTATCCTGTGTCATTTTTTCATACTGTCTCTTGAAGAAGCCAAGCTGTGAGAAGTATTAAAATAACACGGTCACAATCAGTCATCAATAGTTATTTTTCTTGGTTAATCTAAACATTACAATGGTAGAAGTACATGATGCATTCACATGCACACATACAGTGTTTGATTTGTAAATGATTCCTAACTGTAAAGTGAAAGGAGCTGGGCCTTAAACTCCTGCCTGGTACAACGAATGCCAAAACAGCAGTTCTGAGTAGCCAGTTGTCTCCCTGCCAAGGTACAGGGATCTCTAGGCTGCCTTGGTGTGCCAGGGCTTCAAGAGCCAATGCTCTGGCACACACAAAAACCTTTCCCTCCCCCTTATCTAGATAACCTTTGTAAATCACTTTTTGCCCTCGCCCTTCTCTGTTTTTGTCTGTCCAGCACATGTCCTCTCCTTGCTCCTGTTTCCCATCCTTGCCCACTCAAAATATGAGAGTTCAGAGTCCAGTTGGTGAATTGTGGAGGAAGACAGGCAGTGTCAAAAGACAAAAATGCTGCTGCCCTCATTTTGCACCATTGGCAGCCCATTTGTCATTTCACGTTGCTAATTTCTATGGTGACTCACTTCAGAATTTTGATTTTAAAAGCATTTCTAAATGCTCCCATCAAGGGCGCAATGCCAATGCAATGTTATTCTTACTACCAAACTGGGTGTGCAGTTTTGTTCAGCACTTATGAATCGAGATTCCAAAGAAAAGAGCCCAAATGTATTTATCCCTTTCTGCTTTTCTTTTTAAGGATATAAACACCTACTTACTTTCCATAAAACAGCAACCAGTATTAACAGCAAGAGGAGTCCAGCCAATATACTGCCAATCACAACACCAATGGGTATCTCAGCTTTCTCATCTGGTTTCATTATTATAACTGGGATCTGAAAGCAGAGAGATTGTGCATTAAGGGTTAGTGTTAACTGCACATTAAGTAGGATTTGTAAACCAAGTCCTTATCAAGAATAGCTGTGCTGCATGCATTCCAGGATAAACCACTGGAACATGCCAGGCAATTGCAAACCTTTCACTAGTGTTCATACACACCTGCTTTCACCACAGTAGCACAAGGCAGTGCCATTTAACCATTAGGGACACTCACCACTCTCGGCTATACACAACAGGCAGAGAGGCAATCTCTTCCTTTCAGCTTTCTGCCTTACCAGGAACAAGGGTTCTTTTGGAGTTGTCCCCACAGTGCACGGACACCCTACCACTAGGTAAACCACAGATGCTTAAATGCAGGCTGGGAATAGCCTTGCCCCATCTGCTCAGAACAGACAGTTCTGCTGCATCAGCTAGAGAAGAGCTACTTCCAGCTGACTGTTTTCAGAGTCCATTATTTGTGGTGGGCAGCCGTAGGAGGCAATACTAATCAGAGGCCAGATACCACCATGCAGTCACTGTGGCTGCTCAAATTTCTTCCCTCCTGCCTGGCAGTACCACCTCAGTCTCCTTTGTCTGCTCTTCCTGCCTTCCTGGAAACCACAAAACAGCTTGCTAGTCTTCTTGTGTTAATCTGTGTTCTCCTGAGTTAACTTTATGGATTTGCAGTAAGATGTATGGGTCAAACAGGAGTGCTTCTAGCATACCTGTGCTTCCTGAGCAATACCAGAGAGCTCACAGAACAGCATAGTGTCTGTAAATTCATTTTCAGGTGATACTGTATCTAGTTGCATTGAGTATAACCAACTGTGTAGTTACACCTAACAGAGTTGCTCGGGGAGATATTGCTCTAATATTTATGAACTGTCAAATCTTTGGATTTAAGCTTGGAATGACATGCATTTAGCATGAAGATTTTTTTTTCTTTCCTGAAACATGATAAAAGAAGAAGTCATGTTGGTTTACTTTCTCTGGGTTGCTTGCTCAGTGCATTTGCCTGGTGTAATTTAATCCTAAACTTTCTGGGAAACTTGCACTGAACTGACATCTCAGTGATTTAAGTCATTTCTGCTGGAAGGCTCTAATGTTGTGTTAGGTGTGGCTATATGTATTCATTTCACTGAGGCAGGCTGGCTTTAGGTATTTTCTAACAGAATAGCCGTAATGATGTTATGTCCTCCAGCTGGCAGTCTTTCCCAACTTGGAAAAAAACTGAAAGCTCTTAACGCACAAATATCAAGCAGCTTCCCCACCTAGTATCACATTAATTTATTTGACTACATGGCAATCCAGCTCATCCAAATTTAAAAAAAAAAAAAAGTGCAATTTCTATGTGCAGCTTGCCTAGTAATGCTTTCTCTATTAGATTAACAGGGAAGTGCCACTTCTGGAATGGTAAATCTATGCCTAAAAACAAATGTCTACCTTAGAGTCAAACTGTGGTCAGTAAGACACTGTGGCTGGAATTCACCTCATCTTACACTATATCTACCTACAAGTTAGCCCTTGGCTTCCAGTGGAGAAGGATGGCCTTTTTTTAGGGCACAATTCATCTTCCTATTTTTAGCATCACCTTTGAGATGAACGGCATCTCAAAAATACCTATTCTTTCTATTGATTAGGGTTTATAGGAATACTAACTCTTGTGTGGATATCTAATGTAGTTACTAAGATGGATTAATCCTACCACTTCAGTTGCTTGTCTAAAATAGCAAGGTAAGTAGGAAATAAACTCGGATTGCTACTGCACTGTCCCATTCCAAGTAAGTGTGAAAGGTGAAAAAGTGGGTACCACTCTGTCCTTCCAAGCACTGTGTCCACTGCTGGGTACTTGCTCCATCTCTGAAGTGGCAAAGGAAACTGCCCTAGGGAGAGTGTATGGTACTCTGCCCTTCGTCAGCTGGCACATTTGCCAAGAGTTTTAACAGGTCAAGAGGCTCTCAAGTAAAGATAAGACTGCAAACTTCACTAAAACACATTGTGTTTCTTAGGAACCCTGTGGATAACTTTCAGGGTCTGCTCAGCCACTGCCTCAGAGCTGTAGAAGTCCCAGTTGCAGATCATAGAATCATTTAGGTTGGAAAAGACCTCTCAGATCAAGTCCAACTGATGTTTTAATGGCTGGCTGAAGAACTACCTATTATTTGTCAACTAACTTAAGTAAGAGTAAGTTAAATAGTTGAATTCTGATGCTCCTGAAATAACCAAGAGCAATGCTGGAAATGTAAATTTGGTAGTATCATGGTCCAACCATGGAAAAATGCACAGTGAGCTACCTAAAAAATCTGTACCATAAGTGGAATATTTGTATTGTATGTTAATGAGTATCATATCCTAGCAGAAGCAGTATCACGTCACAAAACAGAGACACTCAGCACACTTCAAATACAGGTATGTAATTTTTCTACAAAAACATGGCATTAGTTCCAGGCCTACGCATCTATTTCCTTTCCTTCTTCAGGGTTTGTAGGTTTCCCAGGATGGAAAAGGGTCTGTTCAGAGGTTCCTCATAATAAATAAATAAATAAAATAAAATAAAATTCTCTGTGAGAAAACAATGAAAAAATAGTACTGAAATATGGTCTTATTTCCATATTCAGATAGGCTGGTCAGTAACTGTCTTGGTACACGCTTAACTGACTCTTCCACTGCCTGTGAATGGACTATACTACATACTCTCACAGATAGTTGACTCTCTTACTAATTTGTATTTTGGTCTTCAAAGGACTTGATTATTTTTTATGTATGAAAGAGGCTGGTAAGTCCTGTAAAAATAAATCTAAACTTAGTCTTGCAAATTTAAGAGCGTCACTTTCTAGATAAGTCAGGAGAACAAGGTATTTTATTATTATTATTACAACAGCCCAGCAAAAATGTATTCTTAAGTGCTGCTTATGTTTTTATTTAGTGGAGGGAAACCTTGGGAAAAGGATTCTAAACTAGCAAAGTGGTAGTTTGGTGACTTTTCCTAAGATTAGCTGTGTCCATATTGTCCATATTACAGCCATTCCATACGCAAAAATGCTCCTCAGTCTTTCACAAATGAGATTAAGCATATTTGCTGGAGATCTGTGCAAAATATCTGTCTACAAACATCAAACTAAATACACTTAACAGAAGACTATAAATCAGATTTGCTAGAATGTTTCCCAGAGCTCATACATCTATAGCAATTAATTCTGTTGGAGAAAGAAGTCCAAATTTTGATCTTTTCATGCACAGGAAACTAAATGAGTTTCAGAACTTTTCAGCTGGATTTTGCTGATAGTTCTATTATCTATTTAAAATCTGAAGATTTTAACTGTCTCGTTTATATAGCAGTCAGCTGAAATTAAAACATTTCAGTAACTTAAGGGAGTTTGTATATAACCAAAAGGATACATTAGTTCAACATACTCAAATGTCATCAGAGCTTGTAATTCGCTATGTACTGCTAAATGACACTGAAAATTACATGTTATCAGTTTAATTCAAGAAAAGAGAAATTGAAAAAGTCTACTTATACTTCACTTACAGTTAGGGTATTCTCTCCAATTATAAATAAATCAGCGTTATGTGTATTGATTGCTGCCTCTGCAGAGAGTTGCAATGTCTGGAAAGTTGACTGAAAGAGAAGATTAAGAAAAAAACAACTGTAAAGCTCTGTTACAGGACAACTCATTAGTTGAGTAAGTAATTACCTTGTTTTGAAATGAAGTCTTCAGAACCGGAAGAAATTCACAGTATTAAGAAAATTAAAATTATCTTTCTTTTTATTTGTCCCAAGATAAAGTGCATATGGAAGTAATTATGTATCAGTAATCCAGACTTAATTTTGCTATTTTTATTAACTTCTCATCTTTAACAAATAGTTCAAAGAAGAAAAAGAGAAGAAATAGAAGAATTTGATTATATATCCATTTTTATAGTCATTTCAAATCTGTTGCTTCAGCTAGCTGAGAAGAGATAGGGAAAAATATAATGGTGAGAAAGGGAGAAATCTCTATGGCCTTTGACAGAAATGGAAATTGGATGTTCTTTCCCTTCTTTTCCCCCTCACCTCTATCCAATGCTTCTCTGTTTTTCCTCGTTTATTTTTTCCTACCACGATCTGTTCCTCTCCACTGGTCAAACTCTGACATCATGCCCTCAGCTTAAACAAAGACAACAAAAATCTAGGCCAATTCCCAATTGAAAAGAGACCTTATGCCAGATACCACTTCCTCTACAAACGTATCCAGAGGCAGAGGAGCATGGCTGTGCTTATTCTGCCATCTTAGTGTTGCTCTTATCCCCATGCCTTAGGCATGGCGATTCCTGATTCCCACAGGACCGCTGAGAGCAGATTCAGGTTATGGAAGCACTAGCCAGCCATTCTAGAAGCAGTGAGTGCTTTGTCCTTTTGCCTCTGAAGCCATATCTCTGCAGTTAGTTCTAAAAAGCCTACAGCCACTGGCAGGGCCAGGTATGGTGGACTTGACATAGGGAGCATGAGCTACAAGACATTGAATTGACTGCAGGTTACAGCATATCTGCACCATGGCTACCTGTGCAAGTGGTCTGTCCTGCGTTCCTAGATATGGAGAAACCTGCCTATGCACGATTCAAAGCACCTTTCTGATTCCTAAACACATCTTTCTTTACTTGATTAGCAGGTATCATCAAGTCTGCTGCCTTCTCCTTAGGCAATGATTGATTGCCACTAAATAACAAGGCTATGATGTGCATCATTGGGTGCTTGCAAGGGTATTTGCATTGACAATCAAATAGAAAACGACAAAATGGAAGATGAGAGGAAAACTACAACATTCAGTCTTCCCTTCCCATCTCCCAGTGGAAAACAAATTGTTTCCATGCACTGTCTTGTGAGGGTAGCAACCTTTTACTTAGGCCTCCACCTTCTGCATATCTATCAGCACTAACAAATGTTCTTGACCCAGCTGATTTGAAAAACACCATCTTTAAAGACAGGCAGATGCTTTTCTTCACACACTTGCCATAAGGATATTACATTATCAACCTGACCTTTTCCTTTTAAGCGCTGAATGATGAAGCTGACAACAATCCTGCTGTTCTATGTCAATGCTTGCCACCAGACTCGCCAGACAGACTAATGAGACTGCGTCATGTTCCTGATGCTCTGTGCAAGCCTAGGACTCTAAGACAGTTTGGTTGGTTGCCTAGCTGAGAAGCCAATATAGTCTCATTTCAGAAATCTGGTAATTCGAGATGATTTATATTCTGGAGGACACATAATGATTTAAAATGGGAAAGTCAAGGTTTTATTGATGCATATTTTTAAGCATCCTGTAGCTCTTTAAGCAAGGACTGTTTCCTTGACGCCAACTCTGATAAAAACAAAAAGTCAATTTAAAATAAAAATCCACACCTTCTCTAACAAATATAACTGGCAGCACCAATAGGCTTTTCATATTTTGATGTGACTTAAAATGATCACTATGTAGCCCATGACATTCAAAAGCTAAAAGCAACATTATTTTCCAGGCTATGACTATACTCTGCTCTGCTGTCCTACGTTGAATTTTGTGGAAACTCTAGTTCACCTTAAATGAATTTAACAGATGCAGAAAATGTTTTTATAGCTATGAAGATCTGTATTGTCACTGCATTTTCTTAGAGTTTGTCATGGACTGAAATTTGCAGTTCTGTTATGCTGCCTCACTTTTTGATTCAACTTTTCAATCTGGAAAAACACAATAACATAAAAGAATATCTTTCTAGATTGGAAAGTTCTCTTTAATGAACTTTAAAAAATACCAGGAACGAGGAAATACTTGTGTATTGGTTCCTTCATGAAGATGCAGGTGATACTCACAGCAGCAAAAGTACCATTCCAGATCCGGGTGGAGACATTCACAAAATACTCTCCTTTCAGCATGAGGTCTTCCAGTTTGCATGTGATGGTACTGCACTTTGCATTTTTACAGTTCTTCCAGGGAAAACAGCAAGGAGAGACAACAGCATGCATTAAAAAGTACAATTTAACAATAGGTCCTTTGATATCGAGTTTAAGATTTTACTATTTTGTGCCTGCCAATTGAGTGCTTGCACACAGTGAAGGACATGTAGTGCTGCTTCTCTCTAAGGTAGATGCAGTACATGTGAGAGTATCCATAGGAGGCACTCCTGCCCTGTGAGTGAAAAATGCCATGGCCACCACAGTCATCCCCACAGGTACAGCAGCAAGGATCACCTCTAAACCCCTGTCCTGCTGTACAGCAGACCTGACGTGTACTCACCATTTCTTTCAAAGCTCTGAAGTTCTCTTTCTTGAAGGATGCAGAGTAAGGTCTTTTTTCTATTTGCAGTGGATTTATCTGAGCTTGACAAGTAACACCTCTGGCCTAGGGAAGGGATAGCAGGAATTAAACTGGTTGACATCATACTCCAAAATGTATAGTCATCGTAACAATATATACTTCTGATGACATGGTGGCTGTGAAATTATAGGTTGTGAATTATGTAATACTGGATGATTTTGGAATCTAACAGACTATGTATTTTAATCAGAATTAAACTACTCTTATAAATTTTCCCCCCTAGACTGAACTGAAAGTTTTGTCCTGATCTAAAAAATCCATTTTTACTATTGTCTTCCCAGGATCTTGGAGAACCACCTAATTCCAGGGTCATATGAAAAGTCAGCTGTGGACTGTACAGATAATTGGCATCTGCCAAGGAATAGACTGGTGTACAGTTGATGTCTGGTCCTCCCCAGTCCCTTTGTAGGAAGGGGCATACAGAAAGGGCAGGGATTATCTGAATCTCAGATACACTGTGAAGGAAATAACTGATGTAAATGGTGCTGGTTAAAACCCCCAAACATATCAGCTTATACAGTGCAGTCCTTCACCTGATCTGTGTCAACTGCAGTTAGGTACATCAGTGGGTTGTCTTTGTTGGTCAGCTCTGGAAGAAGGATTTTCACAGTTGCCATCTTCACTGGAATTCCTCCTGTTGTTACCTGCAAAATAAATAGCTCACAATTTAGGTAGCAATACTTATATACACAAAAAATATTTGGTATAACAAGAGAATCAGAAATCACATACGATTATGGAAGAACTGGATTCCTTTTGCATCAATGTTTTTTGTATTGTCACATTTACTGAGGCAAATAATGAAATTATGCCCTAGTGGAAAGCATACTCTATAGCTTCAGGCCTCTGCCTGTTTCCTTAGCAAAGCTCTTATTATCTGCATGAAATATTTTTTGAAAAGCAAATATTCTACAACAGCCAATAGGCTTTTACAAAAGAAGTTACAAGAATATAAATGGAATATAATTAAAGTTTCTTCCATGTTGCATATTTAGATCTTTTTTTTTTTTTTTGAGCTGTGTAATAAATGCTGTGATCTGGCTAGTTCCTGCATCTTGTTTGAGCGCTTAACCCTTGCCAAACTTCAAATTTCAAAGTCCAAGCCTGCAAAGACTTGTTTTCCTTTATCAAGTCAGCAGAAGACAAATTAGCTCTGTGAACAAATAGTGTAAGCTGTTCTGAAGTTAAGCATTAACCCTCTTCCAAATACGTAAACAGTGCAGGACCAATCCCTCCACCATTCTACTTAAGTGTTAAGTTCAAATTTCATTTTTGACCTCATCAACATTGTAAGGATTTATCCCTCCTGCTATCTGCAATTTTCTTCCCCTATTTGACTGATTCAAAAGCATCAAAATCAGATAGTGAAATCAGAAGCATTTTTTTTCAACTGTGTTTTGGGACCCAGCTGCAGGCAGAGGTAAGGCAGCTTCTCAAAACAGAACCAGAAACATTTACTAACCTTAACTGAGAAGTTGAATGCGGGGCCAATATCTTCAAAATTATTCACAGTGGAAGGAATGTTATGACCAGAGTATACTTCATAGAAGTTGATGTTGGCAAGCCTAGTTAACAACCGTAAAACAATACATTTCAGTTTGGCATCTACTTTGAAAACATATGCAACTGGATGTGCTTCGGTTTGTTCTAAGTTTGTGAATCAGGTCAGAATTATAATCGCAGGAAAATCAGTCGCTTGTCCTGCTGTTTGAACTTTAAAAATTTAGTTCAGAAAATAAGTGCTGTACTGAAGCCAACCGAGCACATGAAGACAGCAGGGCAGCATGAGATGTAGGTTCTGTTCAAACTTGTCCTTGCCACAGTGCATCTAGAACCCTACTGAAAGCTCCTCTCCCAGGCAGAAATTACAACTTTTGGCCCTAATGCCCTGTGCTACAAGTGGGTTTGTTTCCTCACTGCCTGGGTGTGGAAACACACAGCACCCTGTTTGTATGCATGCCACATACCTCACAGCCCTCAATCTGCTCTCATCCACTTTATTACTATTGTTTTTATCATTCAAAATTTCTAAAGTAATGTGAAGGTGGTTGCAGCCCACTATATCATGAAATTACAAGTGAGATGGAAAAACAGATTGTGAGGGCCTGTGGATGCTTGAGGGGCTCAACCAGGTGAGTCTGCGCTCAAAGACAACAAAAACATCCCTGTGTAGTTAATTGCATCCATGTGCTCCTTGTGACCAACTACTACTGCTGAACTATCCCATAATCTTTCTGGTCTTCATCCTACAGGAGGCTTAGTTAAGTATTTTGAACATGAAAAGCTAGGGAGTGAGTTAACAAGGAGCTATCATGACTCCCTGCATCAGCTCTTCATGTAGCACAAAGTGCAGATCCCTTCTATTTGGCAATGCAGCTCTACCCAGTTAATCTGGGTAACATCTGTGCACACAATCCCAAACTAAACGTGTGCAGTCTCAAAGAGATGCTTTTTGATTAGTTGTGCTCTTCCATACTGTGTCAGGGATCCTTCTCATTTCTTCATGCTTCCTCCCAAGGGCCCTTTCCTCAAAGACCCTCCTGACTAGATCTGCTAGGAAAACCCACATGAAACATTTTCTGCTTCCTTATTGCTCAAATATCCGGCCTTTCTGGTTTACATGGTATCGGCTTCCTTGTCCTTGCAGAAGTCACTGATAAGACTGATTCCCACCTCTGAAAACCCAGATCAGGAGGTTTTTCACTACAAAAGCCTATCTTCAATGAGTTGACACTTTTTTTTCTCTACCCTTGTAATTTAAAAAGTTAGTTATTTGCTAAATTACCTGCCTCAGGAAGGCGCTATTTCCAGATAGATACTTCCTAAGTGTTAGAGGGTGTATAAATGAGCTATCTCCAAGGGAAGCATTAAAAATTGTGCGTTGGCTTAATGTGTACTTCCTTCAGTTCCTTTAAGCTGTCTCATCACCAAAAATAACTAAAATCTTTTTCTAACTCTAGAGATTCCTTCATGCCCTGACTTGCATATGAAATTGCATTTTCTCATACTTCAGGAGATGCACCTGAATTTGAAACACTATTTTATCTTGAGTAACTCTTCTACAGGCTCTCTGCCTAGTCTTTTCTGAAGCACTGAGCTTCTGTTCTTAGTGCTCAGCTAAATTAAATTTGCTGATTCAAGTTTGCACTTCTTCAAATTCCTCAGAAACTACTACTTAAGTTGGTGTGACAGGCACCTACTCAGATGCTTCTGTAGTCTCTGCGCTGCTGCTAACTTGAATAACAAAAACTCTTCTGCTGATGTCTCATGTGACTTTCCCAGTGAGTTGAAAGAACTTGCATCACTGACCTAAATACATGCTTTTAAGCAGCTAAAAAAATCCAAAAAATTCTGCAAGACTATAATTGGTGCACCCAACTGTGGTGAATCCTGGGTCTTATATTTTTAAACTGCTGCTGCAAATTAAAATCAGCTTCTGTACTGTGGTCCATATTCATGCAATGACCTGAGCTAGAAGTTCTTGTGGTTACAGTGGCCTTCAAATGTTCATTTCCTAAATTCATTGTTGCTGTGCATTTTAGGCAGCTTCCTCTTTTTCACACTTCTGTCATTGTTTGAGCAATTGCTCTTTGTTTTCTACCATTTCGCATTTATTAATTTTGGAATGCTTTAGGAGGTAAAGGCCTTTCTTCCACCAACAGTTGGTGACTTAAGTGCATCAGATATAACCAAATATCTTATCCTACAAATCCAGCAATTAGGAAAGATGAACACATTTTTTCTTTGATGGAAAGTAAAGTAGCCTATCTTAAACTAAGAGTCAAATCAGTATATTTTTGTTTCATTTGTAATTTTGGATAAACTGTAACTGGAATGATTCTTGTCTAGAACCATAACAGACGAATTACTAATTTCAGTACATCCAAAAACACTGGACATTCCAAAGGCTGAAGATGAGAAGTTTCAAGGGCATGAAACTCTCACTCTCCTTAATTTTCTTTGCTGAGAGAGGTATGAATTTGAACTGGAGCATTTTGTTTTGTTTGCTTGTTTTTGTTGTTATTTTGTTCAGTTTTGATCTGTTTAACTTCAGATTTGATCCAATTTCAGTAACATCTGAGAACCAGAGGCTGATCCTGATATAGCATATACTAACTTTATTATCAAAACCATGGGCAGTGTTAGAGTTTTATACATATTCCATCCATGTGAGCATCTGATCACCTGTAACAATTGTACAACGGTAAACATGGATCCCTAATTTCTTACTACATATTCTATAAATTTTTACATGTAAGATTATTGGAAGAACATGAAGTTCTGCTATTGTTGACAATATAAAAATTTCTTATGAATTTCAAAATGAAAATAAAATTTCAGTATATTATCAGTGGTCTTTCAGGACTGTTAGTATAGTCTAATGCCTTTGAAGGAAACGACAGTGACTTTTTCCATTATTCAACATACCTTGTGAAGTGAATTTCTGCATCATACCGCAAAGGAATTGATAAGCTGATCTGGTTGTCCTGTTCTTGCTCTTCATTACTTTCACTGTTTATCAAAACGCATTTAAGTCAGGTGTTACAATATTATTTTGAACAAATATGGTATTAATACAAAATTTGCTTTCATAAAATTACATACTTTACCTCAAGGCATGAAAACTTAGAACAGCCATATTCTGAAGATTTTTCAGGTTAAAATCAAAACTAATATCAAAAGATACCTGTGGAAGAGACGAGGAACACCAAGAGCACTTAGCAATAGCAACACAATTATTCCCATGTGCAAACATCTAGAGTTGCCCTCTGTAACTGAATTTTCCTATTTCTGTGTACTATTTCAGTAATCTCGAATACTACAGAATCTTTTTTCTCTCTTACGTACAAATTGACATCGTTTTGTAAACATTAGCTACGTGCATTTTCAAATGATACATGACTAGCTACAAGCTGCAACAAAAGGTGTTTGCATTGCTTCAGTCACATTTTTAAAAGCCAGCACTTACACAAGCTTTTTATTTACATTTTAATTTGATTCATTGCAACAGGTTCGCTTTGATGAATGCCATTAAAAGTCCAGAATAAACAAGCTTTTTATTTTTATTTTTTTATTATTTTGATTTTGCAGAACGTCATATTTATATATTACCCCTGGCAAGTTTCTTATTGCTCCAATTGAGCTTGGAAGCCTATTTTTCTTTTGCCCCACGGAAATAAGAGATTAAGATCCATAAAAACAGGGATATCCCCAAATTTTATGGGATATATGAGAAAAAGTTTATATGATCTATCCTAGGGATGTGTGGGCTTCCCCTCTCATCTCAATCTGATGGAATTGTGCTGAGCTCCCGAGAGACTATGCACAATGCCTGACTGCTCTGAGTCCCCAGCCTTCACCCTCCAAGAGTTACAAAGCTACAGAGGATCCATGGGTGGAAAGAAATGTGCTTTAGATTGCTTTAGATTTTTTTTTCTTGCGTTTAATCTGGTAGGCTGGTCACAAAAATTTAGCCCTTAGTTTGCTTCTTTTAGTGCCCCTGAAACCCACGAGAAGTTAACAATTGCCATATCTAAAAATGCTCGCCACCAGTACATGCATATAAAGGGCAAAACAACAACAACAATGCTTTGGAGTATCACACAAGGTTATTTAAATTTGTACCTGTTGTCCTGTTCGGAAAACTGGATAGCTTATTTGGCAAATGACAGTAGTTTGTGTTGCTCCTGTCTGACATGAGACTTCAGTCCCATCGCTCTGCAGAGGAAACAGAAAAGTCATCTTAATGACAGTTTTTGATAAAAGACAGGAAATTCACAACTTGCATCTTCAACAGGACCTGTGTTAGACTAAGGGGTAGTACAACTAAGTGTTACAGCAGTAGTTCCTAAAGATGAGATGGCTGGGGAAGAGAGGCAGGGCTAGGGGTGAGGGAGGAGAAGGTGGGATAAGGACTGGTCCTGTGTCCTGGCTCTAATGATCTTGTCAGAATTTTGTGCTGCACTTGGAAGAAGGAATACAGACCAGAGTACAGGCTGCCTACTGCATTCTCTTACCATGCTTTTTACAGTATTACTACAAAATTTTTACAGTCATATTTGCATGACCTGAGAGACAGTTAACTACTCTCACTGTAGAATTTAGTGTGCAGAGGAGAACTCTATACTTTTTGTAGGAAAGTCTACAATACATAAAAGTTTATTTATTACTTGCAGAAAATTTTGCATGTCATCATCTCACATCAAAGACAAACTCATAGACCATAGCCAGTTATCATAACATTGAGAAGAATTAATTAAAATGCACTGTTTTTTGTTAAACACATCCCTACCAGACACTTACATTCATGACTTACGCTCTGACAAAAAAAAATAAAAATTCTCCGCTTTGAAACAGGCACATTTTGGGAGCCAAAACCTTCAATTGCAGGCTGAAAGAATTCTAATCAAATGGACTTTTAAAGCAGAAGAAAATCATAGCTCTGGTGTGGTCTTTTTACATGAGTGGCACGAGTAATTTTGTTGGACAAGGATAGAGAGGTAGAGGAGCAACCTCAGCACTTCATGGAGTACTTCTGCCAGTCCACTCTTCAGGAAAACGCAGCTCTTGGGCAGTGATGAATGCTCCCATCCCTCCTCTCCCTTCAGTATGGCTCTAGATTTCACCCCTAGTATTATCAGACACCTCTCCAGTAGCAGCCTGACAGCAGAAATCCACTCAAGTCTGGATTTCATCCTACATGAATTGTTTAGAAGTAACAATTCAGATTAAAGATTTATTGCACTCTCTAAAATAGTCTGTAAAATTCCTTTATTTTCCTTTTCTAAGACACAATTCATTATAAGAAGAGTTTCTGGTATAGCAATCATTTCAATCTGATTAACTGTCTAGCTGAAATACATGGCTTTGGCAGTAACACCATTTCTAGATCTAAAGCCTGTGCTTTAAAGGTGCATCCATGCTGCATGCTTGATTTATCAGATATGAATTCCCTGTGGCAACAGCAACTGCATTCAGGTACGTTGTTGGGAGTCAATCAGCAGATGTGGGTTCCAAGGCCTAAAGTGAGGAAAAGATGACTGAAATACTGAGGTGAGGTCAAAATCAACAGGTTGCCAATTTTTATGCTGAGTTGGTAGTGTCTCTCCTTGACCTATATAAACTGATATGCTGAAGGGAATAATTCTGGTAGCCAAGAAAATAAATTGGGAGAGAGGTTTGCACACACATTCTCCTTTCCTGGGACAGGCACTAATAGAAAGAAAAAAATGTAAAATGTTTTCCTGAGTAGCTGGAAAAATCAGTGGCAATAACAGAAACAGTGAAGATGAGTACCACATACCGGTAAAGATGAAGAAGCAAAAAACAAGTTGTCTGAAAATGTAGCCTGGATTCTGGTATTATATGCATTTTCTCTTTTATTTCTCAAGTTCACGTTGAATGTTAGTCTTTTGTTTTTGCTGCTGACAATGAACTGCTGTTTGCTGTTGGAAAGTAAAGTTCAATGTTGTAAACGGAGGTACCAGAACAGCTGTGGATCATGAAAACGTATCAAACTGTGTTGCCTCTAGTCAACAAAGAATAACAAGCACAGCAAGACATTTCCTATGTTCTATACGCGTAAACCTTCTGCTTTCTAAACGCTTTGACATGAGAAACTCTGTGATGGTGTTTTTTAAAACCAAATAGAATTAATGTCATCTTAAATTTTGGGACCTTGATTCTGTACAGTCATAATCACTTTGCTGAATTTTCAAGGTTTCCACCCTGGTGAGAAGGTGGGCAGAGAATGGCTGGCTGAGTCATATGGCAGCTCCAGAAGAAGCCAGTCTTTCTGCATACTGTAAATATATGTGTGTAAATATATGGTTCTGGATTATGTGCTGCCCAAAGAGCTGCTCTCTGCTACCCGGTAGTGTAGCCTGATGCAGAATCCCCACTGCTCCTCGCAGGAGGGACTGAAACAGCCACAGCTGCTCCCCCAGCACACTTCCTTTTCTGACAGCAGACAGCCAGACCTGACTCTTCTGAATCCTCACCGTCTACTCATCTCTAATCTACCAAAAATCAAGTTTGTCTACACTGACAAGAATCCTACTTCTGTATCTGTTATCATATTGCTCCTCTTTTTCCTTGACTAGTTATTTAGACAGAAATACTAACATTTTTTTTTCCTCCCCTCTGCTATTTCTAAGTAGCATAGATAGAGAAAGAGCAACTGACATCGTCTACCTGGACTTGTGCAAAGCATTTGACACTGTCCCCCATGATATCCTTGTCTCTAAACTGGAGAGACATGGATTTGATGGATTGACCACTCGGTGGGTAAGAAATTGGCTGGATGGTCACACTCAAAGTGTTGCGGTCAATGGCTCAATGTCCAAGTGGAGATCAGTGATGAGTAGTGTTCCTCAGGGGTCAGTACTGGGACCAGAGCCGTTTACCATCTTTGTTGGTGACATGGACAGTGGGATCAAGTGCAACCTCAGCAAGTTTGCCAATGACACCAAGCTGTGTGGTGCAGTCGACACGCAGGAGGGAAGGGATGCCATCCAGAGGGACCTGGGCAGGCTTGAGAGGTGGGCCTGTGCAAACCTCATGGAGTTTAACGAGGCAAGTGCAAGGTCCTGCCTCTGGGTTGGAGCAATCCCAAGCACAAATACAGGCTGGGCAGAGAATGGACTGAAAGCAGCCCTGAGGAGAAGGAGCTAGCTGATATTTAAGGTCCCATCCAACCCAAACCATTCTATGATTCTATGATGATTCTATGATTCTAAGTAGATGTTGAACTAGAAAGATATTCTGAAGAAATTCATCCAGAGCCTATAGAAAAAACAACCTATGAAAACTAAGAAAACACCATACGCCACCAATTCCACTTATTCAGCTCTTACCTGTGATCTCCCTTCTGCTGGACTTTCAGAACAAGATCACAGATACAAAGTTCATCTTCACCACAGTCTTTAATAAAAGGAATCTACAAAACAAATAATAATAAAAATAATCCTGAATGACAGTGCTGTACTTTAAAATTATCTAGTCACAGCAGTCTTAAACGCCTTTGAGGGGAAGCACATTGTTATTTTGCTGATGAGAAAGTCCCTTCAAATAGCATTAAGAGCCCATGCAATTCCAAGGTATAAAAGTACTGGTGCCTGCTTTCAGTCCAGTGACTTAACTAGAACACCAGTTTTTATTTGTACGTAGCATTTTGGTATGTGCATGTTTGAGGGGGCACACGTTATGCACAGAAGTATAGCCAGGTCTCTTCCAATAGTAAGGCTGTATACTTACACTGTAGGCCACAGATGTTGGAGAATATATATCGAGGACAGGGTTGGAGCCAGGATTTGTAAGGCCAATGTCAACACGCAAACTAAGAGAATTCACTGCATCAGAAGGTTCCTGTATAACACATGTTCATATGATAGCTGTCAGCACAGCAAACAGTGCAAAACTGGTAACTCTGCTGTAAATTGATAACGTGTAGTAATACTTGCTCTAGAAAGGAAGTAACAACGTAGACTTTTAAACATTCCTAGAAACTCTACTCATCACACTAACTTCTAGGGCTAAGGAACACGCAGACTGTCTGCATCTGTGGAAGCTGGCTCTCAAAAGCCACCAGCAAGTGATTTTTCTTCTCACCTGGCAGCTGAAATCAAATTCCTATTCCACTTTGCTTTGCCATCACACAGAGCAGCTGGGCCTGGGCAGGACTAAAACACAATACCCCTCGTGTCTCTTCTGCTTCTTGGTTCTGGGTAAATACTCTTCTAGCTCATGGCTCTACAATGACACTAGATGTGACCAACAAGTCAAAAATATCTGTCCTCACAGTATTTGGGTATGCAATGAATAAAAGAAGGAAGTATCAGAAAGAGGGATGTGAAAACATTCCTATTTATTATTCAGCTCTGACCTTGGTGGTTTGCAAATATTGCAAAGCAAAGCATGTATCAGTCCTTTTGCTTTTTAACTACCTGACCTAGCACAATGCAGAGGGCTTACTGCAAGTCTCAGTGCTGCTGCATTTGGTCTTTGGTACTAGGAAATGGTGGATGTTTTTTTATTTTTATTTTTCCCAAATACAGCTTGTGTATACTTAGGGCTAGCATGGATGAGAAGCCCACCTGAAATGTTGTTAATCTGAGATAAAACATTTGCATATATTATGGAGGATTCTTTATGGAAGAATCTACTGAAAGGTAAATTAAAATCTATTGAAACTATGGACTACGAGCTCTGTGTTACATCAGAGCTGAAGTACATAATTAACAATGGCCTCTACTGTCCTTAACACCTGTGCTAAATAAGTCAGTTATTAGTTTCTTTGAAATCATCTTCGTATTCTGTATTTTTTATTACTGGGGAACTTGAGAAACTTAAATCATGAATTAAATTTATCTTACAGACATAAAATTCATCAACACCTTCCTCTGATCATTTTTGTCATGAGGCTCCTTGCAGTTGCACTTACCTGTACGTTGAAGATGTCATGAACACAATTCTTTTCATGACGTACCACAAGATCCCTCTGCATGTACCTTTCATTATTTTCTTTGAACAATCCTCTGGAAGTCACTCTAGAGGACTGGAGATCTGCATCCAGTGTTGCATTATACTTTATAGCTACAAAAAGAATAATAGTACTTTTTTTTGCTCAGCCTTACTGCTTATGATCTCACTACTACGTCCAGCATTACAGAATGATCAGGCTTTCCAAACCAATATAAATATTTTACTTTTTTCATGGTTTGCTAAACACAGAGCATTCACAAAATGATAAAGTTTTCCCTTGTGTTTTCCAAGTCAGTCTAATAGGTTTAAATCCTGAAGTAAGTTCTCATCCACAGAGAGCACATTAAATGACAATCAATCTGGTCTCCACTGATTGATGTCTGAGGTGTCTCAGATGTCTGAGCCCACAACTCAGGCAAGGAGCCAGCCAGCAGTGCCAGGATTACAGCAGGTAAAGAAGCCTTGAAACCATATCCCTCAGTTCTGAGGAGGCTATAAAGAAAACCTGCATCTTCTCTTCAACCACATCATAATTCGTCTTCTCTTCATATGATGACTAATACACTGTGGAAGTTCACCTTTATTTTATTACTAAAAATCAGAAGTTCCTAAAGGCACTGTATGTAACACTGCAGCAGTTCAACTGGTGTTATCCACAACACAAATGTTTAACTAAATAGCTTCATGAGGCACCAGTGTTGGTCTCAGAAATATTTGGTGCTCTACTGTTCTCTGAAAAGAGGTTCTCCCCATGGAGATCTATCTGCATTGAACTTATGGAAATTAACTTTGTGCTGAAGAAGTTTTGTGCTGAATTATTTTTGTGCTTGCCAGAGAGAAGAGAAGTCTGCAGGCTGCTGTTGAAACCATTAGCTCACAAAGACTCTGTCCCCACAAGGAGCATTCTCCAAAGATACCCAGTTACCCTTCCTAAAGTGTCTTGCCATATCTGAGTGATACCAGCTGAAGAAAAATGATAGAATTAGTGAGCAAAGGATATACATATATATATATATATATTATATAAATAAAAGCTTCTCAGTAATGACATTTTCTGGGTTTTGGTGGACAGCTCTTCCTTATATTGTTAAGTCCTCATTTATCAAAGGTTATGGAGGCACTGATGACAGTAGGTCTTTAAAACACTTTCTTAAGCACTTAAATTTTATAGTGATTTCACCTTCCTTGACATTTAATGCAGTATTTCCACTACTCATTTGAATAATGGACTTCTGAAGAAATTAATATAAAACAAGTCATTGAAACACTCTTACCTACTTGATTATTTCTGTTAGCAGGTCTAAATGTAGCCTGAAAACATATTTTGACAGTTATTTCTGTGTTCTTGTTCAGCAGACTGATTTTCTCAGGTTTAAATGAGGCAATTATAGACACATTTGCAATGCTTTGTGACCTGAAAAATATTTTTAAAAGGTTATATGTGATTTTCAAGAGCACTGGGTAGCTTAGAAGCTGTTTTCTGCATGTAAATGTAACATTGATCTTTTGGGTTCTGAATGTAAACACATTTTATGGCACTGGTAAAATTATTTTTCTTTGCATGTAACTGAGTTTATTGATATGGTAGCTTTCAGTAATTAAAATAAGTAATTTATCACATCAAATTAATGGATAATCAATGTCTTTACCCTAACGCCCTACCTATTCCCTTAAGATAACAGAATGAAGACCATTCCCTGTTTTCCCAACAAGTAGCCTTCTTCTGCTCCTTTACAGAAGTCATTCAGCTCCTCTAGGAAGGCAAAGAAGGGTAGTTCTTCATTTTAATTGCATCCTTATTTGTCAGAAAAACAACTTTCATGAAATTAATCAAGATTTTGAAGAACGGTTTCAAAGGAACCCTACGTGTAAAAACAAACACTTTAATCAAAAGTGAAACTTGTTAATCAGACCAAATGTTGGAGTGAAGGAAAAAATCTTCATTAATCTAATTGAAATAACTGCTGATAATCCAAGGAGCGTAATTTTCTTTAATGCAATCCTTATCAGCACCAACAGGAGTTCTGTCATGGGTCAAGGGTCCAAACTGATCATTCATTTTGTATAATCTTGTTTTATTATGAAATAAGTAGCAATAGAGTGATTTTTTCTTGTTAGAATGGGGAGCCTCAGGCTAGAAGATGGGTGACAGACTGGAGAGCAAGCTACATTTTAACTTAGCTCCTCATGGAAATAGTGGTACTTAGGGAGCCACAAGATTTGGGTTCTGTGAAGCCTTTCTTTTTTATTTTGTAAAAGCACTCTGACCGCACTGGTAAAGTCCACATGCCAGAAAAGATAGTGTTCTTGCCAGAAGTAGATGCCAACTCTGTTTCACTGCTCTCTGTCCTCACCCTGCAGGACTACTGTTTCCTAGAGATCAGCCTGCCAGCTAGTAAAGGTCACGCAGGTTGTGTGGGAAGGGGTTTTGTCTATCTCAGTAGACACAGCTATCAAAATTACACTGCAGCTATTGAAGTATGATCTGCTGTTTCAAATACTGCCCAGCAAGCCCCATTCCTATTTACCAGCCTTTTCCTGTGGACCACATGCCCTCACACGTCTCCCAACCCTCCCCATCCCTGCCTGCATCCCTCTCAGCAGCCCCTGCCACCTGGCTTCCCCCATGCAGCCTTGCTCTGCCCCCTAGATTGGCTTGTCATGTCTGTTAGACAAGTCCAACGCCGTTTTTCAGCTCTGTAATAGTAGTGACAAGGCATTAAGCATGTTAGTGCAGAACACATAGAATAAAAGAGCTTTTTGTTGTTTGTTTTGCTGTTTAATTAAGTAAATGCTTAACTGGCATCTGAAACATTAAGTGTAGCTTTTCTAAAAGAGTTTACTAACCAAAGCAGAACCACTTTTCCATCAGCACCAACTGATACATCAGTAATGTCATCGTCATCTAAGTCTCTATGGCCATCTACTGATCTTCCAAAGAATTGGAGCTGTTTTCCAAAAGCAGGATCCGATCCTAAAATTTTCTGGGAAAGAGAGTTTGGTTACTAAATTGCCACAAGAGCGTTTAAGTCTGTAGATACCAGCCCAAGCAATGGATTTTTGCAGATATTCTCTGAATACGTAATATATTGTTTAAACAAAAAACCTGTGTGGATGTTTTCTCAAATGCTTTTAAGCACTTTTTCCTCCCCTGTTGGAGCAGACAATGGACTAGATTTTTCTGTCTTGGTAGTAAATCAACTAACTGACTGCTTTATGCCAGCTAGTACTTACTGGAAAATTTTTCCATCTTACATTGAGCAACTCAAAGAATAGGAATCCTAACAGGACTTCTGACAAATACTTTCTGTGACCAGAAAGTCAGCATGGACAGTGACATTAAAATTATTACCATTATGTTAATATATGAGATATGCAAAGACCCTTGAAATACTTTTCTGCAAATACCACTTTTTTTTTTTTTTTTAAATTTACAGAGCTGGAATTTATAAAATCTTCATTGTTGTACTTCAGCTTTGAATAATGGGTTTTTGTCAAAAACGGTATAGGAAATTAGCCAACTTCACACACACATACCAAATTATGAGAGGCTCAGGTACAGCACCTTGCAAGCCCTTTTCCTTTGCATACTTCAGCTGAAAGCACCACAACAATATCATCCAGGATGTGTTGACAGCTGAATTGAAGGGGGGGGGGGAGGGCACAAAACTTGGAATAAACCACAAAAATTACAATACTACTTTAAGATTATGAAGTAGTAGCCAAGAAAAGGATAGAAAATCCTTCAGTTTTCCTCTAACATGTCTGAAGTACAGCATTATACAACAGTTATTTACCTGAGAATATTTGGTACGTATACTCTTTTGAAATCCATTGTAAATATAAATTGCTCCAGAGTTTTGATTTTCCAGTGGTGCACCTATTACAACATCATTAAAGCCATCCAAATCAATGTCTGCAAGTGCTGTGATTGCTGATCCAAAGCGAGCATTTTCTGACCCTTGTGGACCCTCCAAGAGTTCCTGTTGATCCAAAATTCCCTTTAAAAAGGGAAAAAGAAGAAAAAGCAAAAACATAACTATCATTGCACCAGATTAGACATAGGAGCAGTATCTATGTGCATTGTTTCTTTTGTTGTTTTGTTTGTTTGTTGGTGGTTTTTTTTCCTCTCCCAATACATTCTCCTCAGACTGCTCAACCCTGAATTCCTTCCCCATTGTATTGCCCATTCAGTTTGCCTCAGTTTGTCTCAGAGTCTTGGCAAGCATTACACAGCAAAATTAAAGCATGCTATGCAGAGCACTAACAGCAAATATAACCATATGTATGAAGCTTAAATGCTCTCACTGTCCTCATCTGACTGTTCTAAAGTTTCACAATACATTGAAAAATACAGTTTCCAGTTTTGGATTACCAGTTTTTATGCAGAGGAAATGGAAATTATGTAACTGGACATAATTCTTTGAAACAGAAATGAAATTTCCTAACTAAACTAATGCAAAAAACATGTGTCCAAATGGTGAACTCCTGACCTCTCCAGTGCCAATGAGGAAAGAAAGGTTGGAGATCTTTAGAGTTAAATAATCACATTTACTTAAATAATCACATTAAGTTAAATTCAACTCCTTGGCAAGTATGACTCTCATCTTTAACCTCAGTCATCGCACTGTGCTTAAAATTTAAAAGTACCAGCCAAGTTATTTTTTAAAAATGAGTAGAAAAGTATAATTTACGCAACATAGACACAGTTACACAAGTACAGGTTCTTTATTTATTTTTTATTAATTTTAATCATTCTCTCATTATACTGAACTTTTATATAATTTTAAATCCAAAACTTGTCACAGACAAATTGTTGTCAAAGAGTTGTTATTCAATGTATTCATTTTCGAAACATGTAAAAAATTCCTTTTCTTCTGTATTTTGTGTCTACAGTCACAATAGCGCAGTTCCACAGTCACAGTGACCAGTGTCAGCTGCCAACAGTGCTACGTCCAGCAGGTTGTCTACCATGTAATTGCCCTAGGATACACTTTCATGTTGCTCCAGGATGATCTATCTGACTGTGAGTTGCTCTGAAGAGGATGGTACTTCATCTCTGCTTATATGACTGCAATTTACCTAGGAAAAATGCAATTTTCTCTAATACGTGCCCTCAATCAGAAAAACTTTCTTTGCATATTCAGACATCCACAATTGTTTGCAAGACTGCCTATATTAACCGTCCTGAAGACTCTGGCACTTTTGAACATTCTGAAAACACCACAGGTCTGAATAAAAAAAAGAGTCAGGCAGGCATCAAGTGAATAACATGGCTTTGCTGACAAAGGAGACAACATGACTAATAGTGACCACTCAGTGTGAACGTCCATGAAACAACGCGTTGGCAGAAAAACATTTATAAAATGGTTTTGGGAGTACTGTTAGGTGTTAAACTGACTTCCCAAAATCAAATGGCAAAAAATTGGTTAGCAAAAGCCTTGAGCTAAACATTCCAGAGAAACGGTCAACCTTGTGTTATATTCATCCCTGGAAGTGTTCAAAGCCAGGCTGGATGGGGCCCTGGGCAACCTGATCCAGTGGTTGGCATCCCTGTCCATGACATTGGGCTGGAAGTAGATGGTCTTTAAGGTCCCCTCCAACCCAAACCATTCTATGATTCATGTACTGTGCCTAGCACAATGTTTAAAACCAGGGCCAGGGAGGAACCTATAGCAGCCAGCCCCTAATCACTAATACTGCTTAGCTACTGACTTGCCTTGTTGCTCTATTTCAGGCTGGTCCTACTGGTTTATTACCAGATTACATCCACAAGTGGTTCTAGTGAAAGCTTGCAGCTGCTTCTGAAAAGCACGACAGGCAAGACTGCACTGGGAAAGGCTCATTCTGCAGTCCTCTGAACAGGCAGTCTGCATCACCTAACCCTGCCCTCACATTACACCCCAGAAAAAGCACACACAATTTCTCATTATAAAAGTACTGCTGTCAGTATTTCAAACACTTTGAAAAAGATACACAAAATAGTGACTTAAGGGCCCAAAATATGGTGACAAGGGATTTTTAGTGTAGCTGTGGCCAGTCTGCTTTGCAAGATAGTGCTAAGCAATGCCAGATCGAGTGAGTCTGAACAGGTTGGATTTGGGTACAGGGATCACTCTTCTGAAATAGAAGAGACATTGTCAATAAGTACTACTGCAGTTTGAACTGCCTTGGTAAAACTCTAGTTCAGGGAAAAACAGTAAATTCTTCAGCTGAAAATGAAAATGCCAGCACTTATTACGGATGGGTATGCAGGAAGCCAATACCAGCTTTACTATAGTGCTGTTCTTACCTTTGTGATGGAAAACATGTATACTCTCCCTTCCTCTTTTTTCAGGTCATTCATAAACATTGGTGCACCTACAAGCAGCACATCTGTCACAGAATCCTTGTTAACATCCACTGAACACACCACACTGCCAAAGTAGGAACCAATCTGAAATCAGTAATAAGAAAATTGTGTTTGTACGTGGATTTTACAAGGTATAATAATGTTTTAGCATCTGAACCAGAAAACTCTTATACTTGAAATAGTCCAGCACTAATGAAACCACCCACTGGGATGAAATTGCTGTATAAGATACTCTAGTGTCTGAAGAATCATATCCTTACTGTGTCCACTGTTTCTGCCCAGTAGCTGCTGCTATGGCTTTACCACTCAACAATATGAATGAAAACAGAACAAGCTAAGGAAGGTATACTTTTTATATTAAACTGCACAGGTAAAACTACCCAATCCTTTTCTTACAAAGCAAAGCAAAGCAAAGCAAAGCAAAAGGCTTTCCGTCCTTTCCCAAATAGTGAAAAAGAGAATGAACTTCCAAATCTTTCTTTTGATGTCATCAACTTCACAGCTTCTCAGGAAGAGTGGAGCTCATCGAGTCTCTCCCACTTAGAAGCATCGACAGAATGATACGTTAACAGGTTTTGTATATTATCTTTTACCACTAGTTGAATGACTTCCTGAAATGCTGTTGAAGAATTAATCTCATTGAAACAGTCTAATGGCAGAGACAAATGCAAGCAGGATTCTAAATGCATTGCAAGAAAGAGGAATTTTCAAAACAAACGCACTGCTGTCTACTACTGTGTTGATAAAAACAGATGCCTTCAAAATCTGCATTCATGACCAAAATATACTTGCCTGCTCGCCCCTCTGGGACTGCACAATTGCGATATTACCATGTCTGTCAACATCATAAACCACTACTCTGCCAGTGTAGTTGGATCTGGGTGCACCAGCAACAAAATAGACAGAGCTCTGAGTTGAGAGAACAGCAACAGAATAACCTGGGGGAAAAAGCCAACATTTAGTATGTGTGAGAGACCATTAACTACAATTTGTCAGCTCATAAAGGCACAGAGGATGAATCAACCTGGTGCATTAGTGACAGAGAATGGTACTTCCAGATGGGAAGCTAAGCTGTCACATACGCATCAAACTTGCAGTAGTCTTCTAGAGAGAGCACACACAGATCAAGTTGAAGCATGTTTGCAGAATAGCATGGACAACAGCCTGGCCTATCCAGTCAAACACAGACCACAAGATTATCATGCTTATGAAGGACATAGAGTGTAAAGAGTATCCTGGGAATGAAGGAATAGAGAAACATGAGAACAACTTTTGAGCCAGCCTTCAAACCACAGCTTCAAACACCTAGCTTCTACAGAATTCTCAATGCATTTTCTCATACATCACAAAACCACAGCCCTGTGCTTTGGCTGAATACAACAGACCATAGTAACAGTTTGTCAGCTGAAGGGCTTAGGTTGATTGAACTTCTCTCAAGATTTTAATCCTCGTTCCCATTATTCTAACATTATTTGCTTATATGGAAACATATGAAAAAAACATATATGAAAAAAACATATATGAAAAAAACATATATGAAAAAAACATATATGAAAAAAACATATATGAAACATATGGAAACATCTTTTAATACCTGCTAAGACATTACACATGTATTAGCACTGTAAAGTTAGTATTACTACATATTTTACTTATCTGTGATTTAATTACACCAGGTTTATTTCAAGACAAGAAAACAAAATCATCCTTTCTAAAGTCTTTACTTAAACTGAGTAACAAAATCCCTGTGATTGGGCAGAACATGCACGTCTTTAGCAAGATGCAGTCCAAAGCAAGGAGTACAGTCCAAAAGGATTATGTCTTGATCTTTACACATATTGGTATAATTTGGATTTGTGTGTGGTCATTATGTTTTTCCACGGAAAGAACATCAATGGAGACTAAAATTTCAAAACAAGACATTATTCTGTAGGTTAAGGCCACATTATTAATTAATACAGCATATAGCCATTGGAAGTGAGAGGGTGCAGTGCAGAATGGGGTCCAAAATAGCAAGCTGTGCTGTGCTAGCAACCCTTTAGCTTGAGCTAAAGTCTCCAGTGCTATGGAGAGGTCTTACTGGGGAACAGAAGGAGGATAAGATAAATGAGGGGACAGCAATAGTGCAGTAAGAAAAGGCACCGACATTGTTGGCTCCAAAAATATTAAGGACAATACTCTAGAAACTGCCTAGTGGGGAAATGTTGAACAGAAATGACCTGACCTTTTAAGAATTACTCTAGAAAAGGGAAAAACAGAAAATCTCAAGAGATCAGATATGCAAAAGAGCTACTGGTCTTTAAGGTAGGTGTAGTGATTCATTGTGCTGGATACACGTACTGCTAATCCACAGGGAAAAGAGTACATACCAATGTTAAAAATAGCATCTCTTTTAGTAACTTCATCGATAAGAAAACCGTAGTTGATAAATGCAGTTGTATTGCTCAGGAATAAATTGCCAGAGCAGGCATATTGTAGGTTTGCAGAAAACATTTCAATGAATTGAGAAGACAAACTTCCTGGCTTTACTGGGTCATAAAACCATAAGTCAGAAAACAGATGGGGATTATAAATAAGACCTCTGTTAAAGTGCAGCAATGTGCCAAAAACTATAAACTGTATTGGAAAAGGCCAAGAAAAGGGTGAGTAGAGATGAAACTATAGTGAGTCAATCAATGTCTCATCCACATGCAACTCAGGAATTACAAACAAATATTAAACTAGAAGGTATCCAATATGATTATACAGTATTATACACTGTCTTTTTCAAATCCTGTGTTTTTTTCTTTACTGTTTTTGTGAGAGAACCTGGTTTTTTTTCAGCCTACCACATTGATGTGAATAGAATTTTAAAAACACAATAAAGACTTCACTCAATGTTCTCTTGTCCAGTAAATGAAATATTTTTGGATGCAAAGTTCTCTTCATCTCAAATCAGTTGTTAACAGGAACTAGAGGAGAATTTTCCGATTTCTTTAATATCTTAACAAAGGTTTGATACATTTCCAGCTCTGCATTTCAGCCTCTTACCTAGATATGAACTATGATTTCTGTCCTGCAGAATTTTCTCAAACACATTGCTTGGAAAGGTGGTGACTCTGTTTGAAGACTCCTGAATCACTGTTCCACTCCAGTCATAAGCCCCAACAGCACCCAGCAGCAGAACATCCTTTCAAAAATAAAAATCAACATTTTAGAACTCCCTATTTCAGCAGAAGTATGAGTGAAGTTGAAGTTACCGTATGTAATTACATAAAACATCACTGTATTTAAGGTAGTGATGTACAGTCTAATGACTGCAAGCAGTTGGTGGGAGTTACTTCCAGTTTTTACTTACATGCTGGACTTTACTACCTTATTAAGGGGGATTACCACTCTTCTATTGCAAGAGGATAACTGTCAGCTTTAGCTTCCATGGCACTAAAAAAGAATGGGCTTATTTAAAGCCTGATAATTTCCTAAGCCTGTCTTCCCTAGTGTCGGGCTTTAAATCTATGTTTTTATGCATTCATGATCCCCCAAAGACTGTCAAACAAAATGGTAAGAAAAAGCTAAAATCCACTTTTTGCCATTACAAGTGCAAATGATGGCATACAAAAGCTATTGGAAAAAGTCAGAAATTTCATCCTGTAGGTGTATTGTAAGGAGACATCCCAGAGAACAGTTAAATATAAAATCCAGATTAATAAGCTTATATATAAATACTTAAACCTGTATACAGAAAACAAATGTCATTTAATTATTCACATTATTAAAATTCATTACTGAACCAAGATAAGGACATAAAAAATTGCAATAAAAGTAGTATGCATAATTTCCCTGAAGAAACACTTGACTATTTTTTTTTGTGTGTGTGTGTGATGGTGGTGGTGGTGTTATTTCCTAGCTTCAGATACTTAGTAAGTTAAAATATCAATTTGTGCAAACATGGGACTTAAAAAAATAATATTTTATTATCTTTAAGGGCTAAAAGAAAAACTTCCTATATTTTCAGTTGAAAAATGAACCACACTTGGATTTTACAGTGAGATTTGGTCAAGATAATCTTAAAATTGATTATCATGAAATATATGCCTGATTTATTATCCTTTCTAATTTCTAAGGGAAATATAATTTAAGCAAATATCATTAACTTTATAAATATTAGATCAATTATTTTCAGACTTGATTTATATAAATCTTGTCCAGAAATTTATCAGCATTACAATATTGTTTCAATTCTTCCAAGTTATTCAACTGAAAAATGTTAATTTGGAAAGAATAAATTTTTCATGCTAGGTGAACTCAGAACTTTCTAAAAACACTGGATTAACTCATTTCAAAATCATTACAATGAAATGGTACATATGTATGTATCTATTACACAGCTTCCTGTATGAATATATATATTCTCTGTTTAGGAAAAAACACCAACTGTTAGAAGTCATTTTTGTGTTTTTCTGGTGAAAACAAAGAGGATAATTTGACATTCTCCTGCTTATAAAAATCTTAAAATTGGTATATATATATATATTTTTAAGTCTTACATTGTTGCATTTCTATCCTTTCATGTCTATGCAATTATATCTAATTATATAATTAAATTCACACACCTTTTTTTTTGAGTAATATGCACTGAAGCCCACCTGTGACATTTCCATTTGGAATGTATCACCTTGATCTGTACCTGGCAAAATGAATATTCACATATGGTTAACCCTACAGAAACACACAGGAGATCAAATTCCACTGCCCATGAGTGTAGCTATACAAAGACTATAAATTTGACATTTTCACTAAATTCTTTTAAAAACATTTCCAACATTTACAAACAGTCTAAATCTGAGAGCTAATAACTAGTCAAATATTTTGAGGATTTAATGGCAAGTTGTTAACATGGCTGCATGGAGCCACATTACAAGTCTACTCCAAAAGAGGCAGATGATAAAGATGGCCTGGATCGGTTTGCACAGTGCTGTCACTGTAGCTAATCTGCTTTTATGTTCTCTAGGAACCACTAATAGTACAGAGAAATTAACAGCTATATTCACGACTTCCAAATGAATGTTTATCATCTCTTGCAATTGTCTTGAAACTACAGTGACATGATGAAATATTTCCTAAGGTACATGGATGGTACTTGAGGAACAGAAATTCAACAAGAGTACTCAGCAAAACCCAAGAAGGAGAAGCTCAACTGACCCACTTGATTAGCAGCATGAACCTGGTAAAGAATAGAAGAAGGTGACAGAGAGGGGGAAGATTTTATCCTGAATACAGTAAGGCTGCAGCCATAAAATGCCCCCTAGGCTGAGGTCAAGTCATAAATATCCCAAGCAAGGTCTAAATTTGACTTTAAAAAAATGGCTTTTGGGGGGATGAAGTGCCTCTGAGCCACCTCTACAGCACTTTCAACTAAACTGTACATGGACATGGATGATCCTAGAACAGAGCCTGGCAGACACCATGCAGATTGATTACAAAACTGAGAAGGTACAGCAATGCAGTAACCCAAAATTTGGATTTGCTTTTTTTTTATCTTTACACTTGCTTAGTGTTAACAGAGAAATACAGTTGACTGACAAACAAAAAGATAACTCTATTTGTCCATTCGTAATAGCTGCAAACACATTTGGATGTGTATGGATAAACCCTCAGTTGTTTCCTGAAACCCAGGACTAGACTGAAACTCAGCAACTGGCAAACTGTTCCCGCTAATCCACAGAAACTTGAATTTCAAGCTCATTAGAGATTTGGTAGCTAGGGGAAAGCTTGTGCAAAACAGAGCCCTCCTGAGGAGCAGCATGCAGCCTGCAGCTCCAGCTGCCCCTCATTTGCACAGTATTGCACTAAGGTGAAGCCAAATAAAATTCTCACTTCTCTGCCGGGAGAATCTGATCTAATTTTTTTTCAGAGACATTGATTATTTTACCTTCTATGCTAAAAATGCGCTCTCCAAGTGTTCCTGCTTCTTCCAGGAGTGCAGCCTCAGACGATACATTAAAGAAATACTTGTCTGTTGGATGGCTAGCAATTCCTTTGATTTCTTTAATTAAGTTTTTAGTATCAAGTTCATGTCTGATTAAGTATCCCAAAACCTTGTGGGAAATAAAATAGACAAAATAAGAAAAGCAAAGGAAACCACAGTGTTCTTCCATTTCCTTCTGTATTACTTAAGTATTCCACACATAACAACAAAAATAAAATTAATTTCATTCATATTAATGAATTGCTAATCAGACTACATTCCTATCCAATGGACCATTCAAACAGGAGAAAGATATAAACCAAAGCAAAGGAGAAAACAACTGAAGTTTCTCAGATAATGTCAGCTTTTCTTTTTCTGCCAATTAAAGAGGACCTGTATTTCACTAGTTCATAAAGATGAATTTCACCTAGTTTCAGTCTCAGCAGTGTAATAATGCATGCATTATATACAGTTTACACATAGAATATGAACCTTCATATATAAACAATGAAATGATCTTTCTACAATTGCCATACTATACATAATTATAGGATTACTTACAGCAATGCCAAATCTGGTTATATTGTCTTCATTACATTTACCTATCACAGTTTTCAAATTGGAGCCATCATGTGATTCACCATCTGTCACAACAACCATTACTTTGGTAGCTGTAGGGCGTCCTCCTGATTCAGGTGAGAAGGCATACTGTCTGTTATAAAATATTGGATTTAGCAGATGTAATTTATAACGTATGGAATTCTGTATACATGCTTTAATGAATACATCTATAGCTAACTTAGAATAAGGTGCATCTGTAATGCAATTAGAAGTTTTAATTATGCTCCTGACAGCTTTTCCTCAAAGAACCATCAAAAACGTAATCTAGGAAGTAGAAAACAAACAAACAAAAAAAGTACAACTAGACGTTATTTATGATAGAAATGTATGCTCTACCTTTTGTGCACACACAAAAAAACCAAACTTTTCTAAATAAAACGGTGATTTTATTTTTGTCAGAACTATCAGTGTTTTGTAACATTAGAGTACTCAGAAACTGGCTACACTAATTTCAAACAAAAGGTACAGAATATTAAGAATAGGTTCCTCGATACTGCTACAGATTTGGACTCCACCAAATTGATACTTCCCCTAAATAAAGTTTCCAAGGCCATTTCATTCCACAGCTGCTTAAGCCTAGAGTCCTGTTCTCAATCCAACTGCAAAGCAGTACTTTCCTACTGAGGCCCTGATTTGTATATGTATTCAGAGTCATGGCATATAATTTTAAGTTTTCCCAGTTTTTCATGCTGCTAGTACAATAGTGACAAACTGACACCAGAAAAGAAATTATTTTTCCTTGCAGCTAACCTGACCTTCAAACACAAATGTTATCAAATCCACTAAATCTCTGGATAATTTTTACTACTTTCAATGATTTTGTACCTTTCCTAAAGCTTTGTCCATGATGTTTGATGCACTCTCATATTTAGATATCTGAGACAGACCAAACAAGTCTGTTGGGTAGCAGAAATACGTCAGTGTAGAGCTTAACCCAAAGGTTACGGACTTGCATTTCAGCAAGTTGATTATACATATCCCTGTCCTTTTCTGCTCAGGGCACTGTTCACGTAGCTGATGTACATTTATTTACACATACTTATTTACAAATGTACCTCCTCAGAGGCTCAAAGCACTTGCGCTCCCAAGGCGGAGTAAAATTCGTGATGTGCTCTTCACCTTGAGAGGTAAGTTATGATAGCACCAGTAATCATCAATATGTTTTACCTCGCATTGTCAATGGCTTTGAAAGTATTAGTCAGATCTCCTCCCTTCTGATATGTTCCCTCCATTGCTTTAACAACCTCATCCTTTGTTTGATATGTATTCAAGTTGAACACCACCCGGGGATCATTAGCGTACTGAATTAAACCCACCTATAAAACGAACAAATTATGTTAGATTATCATGCATTATAATCACTTAAATGGAAACGTGACGCTTAATTATTTGCCAGGCTGGAGTAAAGGATCTGCAGATACGTACCATTTTTCTTTCAACACATAAAACCAATTAATATTTACACATTCGGAAAGCTAAAAAAAAATCTAAATACTCTTGCATCGTACATCATTTATTATGGACTACAATATGTTAATGTAAAGAATCTGAAATAATAGGCATTAAATGTTTGCTTGGTTACTTCTGGAAGAGCTTATGGACAGCAGTAATACAGTGAGCTGTGGGATAAATAAAAATAGCAAAAATTCTACAAGCTGATGGCACCTCATTCTGATCTCTTCTAAGGAAGTCCTAAAGATTAGTTACTTGACAGTACTGCTAACCCTATTTATTTTTAAAACAGGTGAATGCTATAGAAATATGCTAAAATGTATATGTAGCATGATGAAAAAAAAAAGGGGGAAAGATGCTAAAGGTAAGGTTCAGAAAGGACTCGTGACGCTGAGCAGGAAGGCTAGCTTTTAAGCACCTCGCTTCCAAAGTCGCCCAATGAAGAAGGCAGCCTTTGGGAGAGAGATTTCCAGTGCCTCAGTCTTTGTTCCCAGAACTGTTTATGGAAAATGGACAACTGCAAAGACAGAAAATGTTTAAAAACAGGAAACAAAATTTTCCTTACCATCATCAAATTAAAAGGAAAAAAGAACTCAAAGATCAGACAGTAACCAAGCAGGAAAAACTCTATTTTAAAGATATATAAGTTGAAAAGTAAAATTGATATGAAAAACTCCATAAAAGAAACTGTTCTACTTTTACCACATTCCCACAGACTGCATTTTAATGAGTCTGACATCTAATATATGAAAGTGATCTGACACTTTAGAGTCAGATATTAGATATAACCTAGACTTCTATTTTAGTTGGTCTACATTTTAAATCAAATTACTAGTCCCTTTTGGAACAGATTAGCTGTGAGATTGAAAAAACCTCCCAATACTGAAACACAAAGGACAACTGCATAATCTATGGCCTTGGGGGAGTTACTGTAATTATGCTAAACTGAATTTAGTTTCCTTTAAAACTGTCAGACTTTGCTAATAAAATCCATCGTTCCCTCCCCAAAGCTGTCTTTGACTTACCTGGGTTTTGTTAAGGCCTATATCTAAGCCTTGTACAAATTTCTTCAAAAATGCCCGCACAGCATCCCAGGGATAAATACTGTTTGACTCATCACAAACCACCACAATATCTATGACAGAAGAACACTCTAAAAAATAAAAATAAATAAAAAGTGGACATTAAATGCACTTATTGAGACTTTCACTCTCAATATACTTAAAAGTCTTTGGCTAAATCCAGAGGAGCATATTTAGATCTCACACAAGCCACGCAGAAGATTTGAAGGACCAAGAAAGCTTTGCCAAAATGAAGATTCAATAAAGCCATATACAGACTTTGAGTCTATATCAATTTTCATTGCTCTGGTTCAATGCGTCCGAATTCAGAGGAGTGAGTCCAGATTCTTATCAGCATTAGATCAGAATCCATCAATCCTTATGGGTGAGTCACAGGGCTTTTCTTTTTCCATGTATACATTTTTTTAAAATCCCAAATTAAATTGTCCCCAACACAATGTATCTTGATTTTGATATATATATATATATATCTGTATATCTATATCTATATATCTATATATATATATATATAGATATATATAAATAAATTGAATCTGTTTTGCATATGTTGCCTTACTTTGAACAGCAGGAGAAAAGCTTCTTAGGATCTGGAAACTTGGACTGATTTCAGAACACACTCCTGTAGCATAGTATTGCCTTCCACACTGCTGTGCCCACAAGGGACCACAAGTCTTTAAAAATAACAACAAAAAGAAACTATAAGAACAACACGTATTTGTCTGACTGTATCCACATACATAAACAAAATAAGCAGGACGACAGGAATATAGGGTAAGATGAGCCCTGTGGGGTTATCAGGCCAAGTCCCTTGCTATCACCATGGCAGTGTCAGATACTTTTATATACAGCGTCAGATACTTCATATACTTTTTCATAAAAAGGATTCTATTTGTGGTCATCCTAATGCCTCCTTCTGCAAACATCTTCCTACAGGCTATGCACAGCTATAACTTCTAGGAGTATGACTTAGTGTGCAAGGAATCTGCGTTGCTTTAATCTACCTGCTTTACAAACTGTTGGTTTAAAACTAGGTTTGGTATTTGCACATTGCGGAGAAATACTTCCACTAAACCAGGAGGTGGCATCATATCCACAAGCATCTGTGTAGCTCCAAACATGCAGAGATGTGCTTTTATTGCAGTATATTCTAGTACCATGATCAGTGTGACAGGACTGAAAAGCCTTGCGATCAGTGCACACATTAATTTCGGAAGACTTGTTCTCAAGGGAAATGCACTTTGCCAAAATATTTGCAAGTTAAACTTCTTTGTCAATTCCAGTGAGGATGCATAATATACACAATCCTATTTAGCTGCTGACCATAGTTAAAAAGATGCATTTGACCCTTGTCTTCTAGGAAAATAATCTTTGTTCTTCAAGGAAAATGGTCTCTGTATAAAGAAAAGTCTTCAGCTGGTTGCGTAACAGCAAGAACTCTAATATTGGAAGGATTTTTACAAAAGTACCTAGATAAAAAGTCAAATATCAAGACAGTATTTTGTCAGAAGGATATTTGAGGGAATTTTTAAATTATTATTATGTTAAAGAAAATCGTGTTAGAAACTCAAGGAGAAAACACTTAACTTGTGTTCAATAATTCCAAAAGAAATAATAGCTTCAATACAAATACTTTCTGGCTGACCTATCAAGTCAATCAAAGTCAGAAGAGTCAATAAAACAGAAAATGCACCATGTCTATTTAGGAAGAGAAGAGAGAGTGATAGCCTCATGACCCTTTTGCCAAGAATACTGGAAAAAAAATAAAAAAGAAATTAAAGGCAGAAGTAAATGGAAAATGACCTAAATGACACACAGGTTTACCAGCAGCAGTTGACATCAAACTGTCCTAATACAATTGACAAGATGGCAATTTTTTCTAGACAAAAGAAAGAGGGAAATGTTCTAATGATCTAGCATAATTATGGTCAGAAATACATGTTTACAGCCAGAGATGTAAGACACATCATTAATACAGGGGAAAAGTGCCAGTTCTGATATTAAGAACTGATGAACTTGAAAAGTGGAATATTTGAAAGAGGCATAGACTTGCCGTTAAGGTCTGATCTTAAGAAATATGGACATAAACCAGGAGCTCATTGGATAGAAGAGACCAAGGAGCAGATGAATCAGGCACTGGCTGATTACAGGGTGACCAACATGCAAGGCAAATATGGCCTGAAGGTACGCAACAAGAAGTACTTGTAGTTGAGACAGAGAAGTACTAAATACACCTATAACACAGTATTCAGGAAAGATTCACATGGAATACAGCTTCAATCTGGTCGGTCATATTTAAGACAGGTATGTTTTAAAAAGCTCATTTTAGCCAAAAAAATGATTGTCCAGCAAAGTGAAGGATATAAGAGAATGTTGTGTTAAATACACACCAGGCTGGGTGTACACCAGCCAAGGAACCCCCGGATATCTCCTCGGAAGGAGCACATACTGACACCACAGGCTGGAGTCTGAGAGACAAGCAGCCCCAGCGGAAAGGAGCACAGGGAGCTGGGATGCGGAAGCCCTGAGCTTCCAAGGCCCCATCACAGAGCCCAGCTGCCACAGACAGCATCTCGGTCACTGGCACCAACTTGCAATTACAAGCAAAGACAGTCTCTGCTTGCTGTCCAAGTCACAGGGCTTTTCAAATTCATGGAGGCTGAGTCACAGATAAGCACCTGCCTCCAATACTCATTTCTCCTTCCGTCAAAAAGGACTCCCTTCACCAAAATGGCAAATTGTTCACATCTTAGACTTCAACTTTTGTTGCTGATGTTGTTTGTTTTGTTACTTATTTCATGCAATTTAGGCAGTCATTCAATACCATATGGATCAGGATATTCTTTTTAAGTGAAAGAAGTTTAAGTATTATTTGAAAATGCAAATTTTTCTGCATGAGATGTTTTAACTGCTCCAATCACTGATACTGATTAAAGTGGTTATGCGTGGGATGGTATTAATAGTAGTCAAAGGTATTATTTGAGATACAGAATAACATTTTTAATAAATATCTTCTCAGGCCAGAAATCAAGAAGAAAACTGTTGCTATATTTTGAATTTAGGATTAACCTTACTAACACTAAGAAAACTGCTGGAATTAGGTCTATTTTTAAGTACTTCAGCGAAGCTGGCTATGTGGTAATGACGATAAACCACTGAAAAATTTCATGACTACTATGAACATGAAACAGAAAGATACCAAGATTAAAGTATGTTTCAAAGCTCTTTTTTTCTGTATTTTATTGTTTCACTTGATTACTAAATACACTTGCAGTGTGTACATCATAAACATCTACACTCCAGGCCTATGGTTAAAAGCGTAAGATAGCATATTAAATTGGCTTTAACTTCCTTTCAGTTATTAAATCTGTTTTACAGGCTCCAAGGAGTTGCTTGCAGGATATACACACAGAAAATGCATCCTCCTCCAGCTCACTAACCAAACAAATCATATTGCTAAAGCAAAAGGCAGATCCGTTGGAATGGAAATCCTGACATCTCAGAAGAACTGTCACTGTGCAAGGGCAAGGGGCTTAGAGGAGAGATCTCATACTGTCTTCTGAAAGCATAACCAGAGATAGAAAAGACTTCCTTACAGATGTCCAGGGCGGAAATACTCCTGCCTATGTTGTCTGACCTAAATTACAGAATTGTTAATTGTATGTTTGGTGGCTTTCTTCCACAGGGTATTTGGATAAATGCAGAAGGAGACGATTTCAAGTTTCCTGATTTCAGATCCTAGACAGTGATAGTGGGTGGGATGGAGTATTTTAAAATATATATATTAATCTATGCTGAATAATAAAACACATTTAGTTTGGACTTAATTAAGAAGTGTGGAGAATTCTAGCTTCTTCATTGTCCTCATGAATTTATGTATCTATTGAATATGTTCTCAATACACACCAAAAATCCTCCTGTTTTTGAGTTCTGGATCAGAGTCAAACCAAGGTTCATGTCTTCCTTTATCTCAGTCACATTTGGAATATTTATTAAAGCTGAAATAAAAAGAGGAAAAATAATAGCAAAAATAATAGATACAGAAGCAATTTAGTAAATTAGAATTCCTTTTCTAAAGCTTGATTTCTCAGAATCTAAGATGCCTCTTCCAAACACCTGTATAATATTTTGAGACAAAAGAAATGAAATCCAATCTCCATTAAAAATTTGCTAATCATTCATTATGGACACTAATTCAGTAGGGCCATTTAGAGTACCTGCCCTTACGAAATTTGGAGGAAAAAGAGAGGAAGAAACTTCCTTCCAGTTAAGTTATGTTTGGGTCGCTCAGTAGCTGTAGATGAGCAACTGCTGTTACTCCTCAGGACACCAGGCTTCTCTGATCCAGTATCACACCAGACAAAAAAACAAAAGGAACAGTAGAGGACAGAACTGCTCTGCACCACAAATAAACATGAAGAACACATCTAAACATACTGTTATACTGTCTTTTCACTGTATTCAGAAGGGAATCCCATTTTATACTTAGTCTGTAAACACACAGAAGCAGAAAAGGCTTCATATATGTATTGACAAAGTACAATTCAAAATGATAATGTAACAAGGATCCTCAAGTATTAAGTAAATATCTTACAAATGTTACTACTACTAACATTAATAATAGGGCTGCTACAAATGACTAAGACTATAAGAGAGTTTATAAAGGCAGAACAAAAAGAGTTCCAGAAAATATAGTGGCTAATAATTATAACAACAACAACAATAATAGTAGAGTTGTACAATAAGCTGATGTCAGAAATCAAATCCACCTTCTGAATATGTGCAATAAATGACAGAAAGAAAAAAAAACAAAACTCATGTCAATATCATAGGGGCAGCTGTAAAAATATGTGTAAGTGCTTACCCACAGTTAATTTTAGAACTCAAATACAGCTAAGTGAGAAAGAGAACAGAGAAAGATCTTTTTTATTCTTCAAGGGTCCTAAGACCAAGGAATGCTGACCTTGTCAGTGAAAATGAAATTCCTTTGAAGCAACATTCGTGCATACCTTGCTGACGCCTATTTTTGGTATTGGTCTTGCTAGTTTCCAATTGTTATTTTATTAGATAGATTGGCCTAGTATAAAAATGAGTAAAATCTGAACAGTCACAGGGGATACATTATTTATTATGACTTACCTTCTAAATTCAATTTGTTACATGTGATTTTGGGGGTACCAACAGGACATGCATAGATATCTCCAGTTCTGTTAGCTGGATAGCCACTCCAGGGTGAACCAACCAATAACCTAAAATAACAGGAGTGTCATTAGGTCTTTAACGGTACAGGAAAAGCCCAACAGCATTAATGCAAAGCAAACTGAAGGCAGCAGATAAAGAGGCTTTTACCAGATAAAGAATGTAAGGCTTTCAAGAGCTTTCTTCAGCACTGTTCAGAAGCTGAGCTTTATTTATGTGTTAATACTGGGTTCACAACAGGCAGCTTTGCTAGAGAAGCCTCTGGGAAGTAGACCTCAAACATGTATACTGTTGTTATTGTGAGATTGTGTCATGGTGTCAGAAGAAATACAGCACAAACATTAATATATATTGACCATACAAATTTAGAAATATATGGGTTGTGGACTGAGAGACAAAAAATGTTATTCTCCTGTCACGTAACAGTTAACTGCTTCCTTTTAAGTTATTCTTTTAATTGATAAGAAACTTTTCGTACTGGTTCTGCCCAGCAACAGTAAGGTTCGTATGTTTGAGATCGAAAGCTACCACACCTTGACAACACTGAGTAAGAAAGAAAATACCTTGGGTGATAACAGACTGCTGCATGAAGTACTTAATCCTGAATAAGAAAGTTAAGGCTTTGATAATTTATGCCTATAACATGAAGGATTCACTTTCTCCAACTCATTCCTCTATCTGCTGTACCATTCGCTCTCCAGTATCTGTTCTTCAAAATGCCTTTCACATTTAATCTGAAAGCCTTCACAAAACGAGCAGATTCAGCCAATAGAAAGAACTAAACCAGACAGCATAGGGCAGTGGAGCTCTGGGGGAGAAGGACAATTCTTTATACTGTTTAACATGCAGTGAAATGAGGGTAAGGTGAAACAAGATCTCGATGGATATAAAAAAAAAAATTAAACGGATGATTAGAAAGCAGGGACTTCCCAGCAGCCATATGACACGGAGCATAATTTATTAGTAGTAATTATTACTTTTAGAACAAACAAGGGGAGCCCAGTACAGAATACAGAGTTTTACTTGAAACCATCTGTTTTTTTCCATTTGCCAATAGATTGCTAAAGGTTCATCTGTCATCCCCTAAAATTATATAGGTAGGTAATACAAATACTTTGCACTGCAAAACAAAGCATTTTATGAAATAATTATGTTTCAAAGAAGTTGCCTTGAATGCTATTTTCTCTCTCCAATTTTACAGTTCATTTTAGCAAAATGGCTTTGATAAGAATACATATTTTAAATGTAGAAAAAAAGAGTTTGAGTAGTTTTCAGATTTGTCAATGAAAATACTGGTATCTGCTTTTTTAAAAAGTTTATTTCACATCAGTTAAACACAAGCTTAAGAGCAGAAACAGTTATTCTGTTTTACCAGCTCAGCTGAGCATAACTTCAGACTCTATTCCTTTGTGTAGGAATATTTTAAAAATACCTACACACTTCTCAATTACCTTGTGGAACAATAGTGATTCTGCAGTTGTGTGGAAAAAACAAAAAACATGCTAAGTAAGTAAGCTCCTCTAATTCTAAACCCAAATCCAAATCTATGCCAACTGTGCCTAAAGTAAATTTAATTTTGGCTCTTATTTAGTTTACGATGCACAACCATAAGCCAAAAAACCATGGTGCTCTATACACTGAATTTAACACAGAACTAACACTGTGATTTTCAAAAATGAATAGTTACTAAGCCTATATCCTTACTTGACTTAACTAATCAATCTTTGCCTGAGAAAAAGTTATTAATCAATTTCTGCCAAGCCTTGGCCTCTACTGTTTTTTTTGTTTTTTTTTGACAGTCTTAAAGGTCCTAGGAAATAACTTTATTATTATTTCTCTAGGATCTTGAGACTTACTTAAGTTTAATACAATCTTTAATCTACATTATAAATCATTAAGTCCTCCTCGCCTTTGAAAAGTAAAATAAACCATTATAGTACATAGTTACAGAATACTGCTCTGGGAAAATACATGTGTATCTTTCTAAAACATCAGAAATTAAGCAAGAGAGTATCTGGCTAGTATCCTGCTAGTGACAAAAATATTTCTTTACTGTGATTAAACAGGATGTAGATGAAGCAGAATGAAACAGAATGTTTCAGGAAAGAATGCAAGAAATGATTACTAAAATACTTGAAAAATACTTGTTTTAAAATAAACTGTATCGTATATAGAACGTTAATTAAGGGCTTTTTTCAGGCATGAGTTAAATATTTATTTCTGCAAAACTTCATTATGTATCCTTGTAGACCATCTTTACATAATACTATAGCGATCACTGAGTAATATTGCCATGGATTTTATTAGTCAGCTTCTTAATCAGTCTCCAACACTGTATACAAAGCAAGTGAACTACATGAAGTCAAGTAAAGTTCAGCAGCAATGCCATGCCACACAGGCTGCAGCAGTGGCACATCAAAGTGTAACAGGAATTATTTCTGGGAAATTACACCATGACAAAATGAATAAATGGCAAAGTGTGATGTAGCAAAAAACAAATCAGAACTCATGGTGAAGGGCTAAATTCTCAGCTGTTGTCAAAGCATGTTTTATATTTTGTGATGTTGTGTTGTTTCTTTTTCTTTTTTAATTCATTTGCTCTTTAATATATATATATATTTAAACAAAGATGGCTAATAGGAAATAGGAATATAAAAGTAGAAAGGATCTTCATCATGTGGTTCTTTTCTCTACAATTACAGGAAATGATGAATAGATATGAAGAACAGAAAACTCTTCACTCTCATAGCTGCTTTTCTGCACACCCTAAAACCCTTATCATCACCTAAAATTTTCAGTCCTTTGAACAAGAGGCTCAAAACCTCAAAAGCTACAGTGAGTTGTGGCAAGAGTTTTGACTAACTAATTTAAAAGTCCTTGAAGACAGAAGACAGTGCTGCTTCTCCAAGCTGGGAAAAGGCTAACTGTATGTCACGTAGCTGAGGAAGCAAAAGCTGGGCGAGGAACCTAATACATTTATTTAAAAAAAAAAAAAAAGGGCCAAAATCTGTCCTCTTCATTAAAACCAGAAGGTTTTGTAAATGCATCAGTTTCAACCAAAGTTTCTTCAGAAATATGTCTTTTTGACAAAATGTCTTATTGGTCTAATGAGGCAAAAGACCACCTCAGGAGAAAGGTGCTGTACTTTGACTGGTAATATGCAGTTTTCAATAATTTTTAAACCTGTTCAGTAGTGCTATGATTATGTGATACCCACTAATGACAGTATGTATTAAGGTGTCATTACTGATGTGATATCAAATGTAACATAGATATTATAAAAAAGACAAAATCCATAACATAAATTGCAAAACAAAATAGAAAAATTCCACATCCTAAGCATGCAGATACAACTGAGAAGAATGGCTGCAACTTAATAACAAATAGCATACTGAGATTTTAGCTCTATTGTGGGATCTATCCCACAATATGTTAATAAAATAACAAGAATTTGGCCTCGATTTAAGGTTCAAATGTAGATAATCACATGACAGGGAGAACCAGATTATAAACTGAATGACGTTTCTGTTGTGGGTAATTACTAGAGCCTATATTTTTATATTTGTTGAGTTTCTTTGGTGTTCACTATTTTCCTTGACCTCATTAAAGAGTTCCTGCCTGGAAATTCCCACCAGACACTGTGAAAAGCTTGAGCTTTGCTTGGCTTTCAAGTTTGTCCTTATTTACGAGCTTCACATGCCATCAACGCACAGCAGAGCAGTGTCCAATTATCCTGGATCATCTGACTCTATACAAAAAGGATTCCCTTTGCTGGTTTGTGTCACAGCTTCCCAATGTGAACCAGCACCCTCTATAGCCCTGTACTCCTGGTTGGATTGTCTTCTTTCTGAATGCATCTCCAGTCAAAAGTGGTAACATACTGCTGCACGCAGAGTCCCAAATCTGCAAAAATTTTATCATTTCCCGTAGTTCTTATTGCTTTGTTGTACCTCCCAGAAATACATGTAAATAACATAACTAGAATCTGCTGGTTTTTGTCTGTTTGTTCTAATTTTATTTTCCTCTGTATCTCTCCTTTCTGCTCTTTGAGAGAATAGAGGAGTTTTAAAGCTATATTTGATATGGCTCTATCTGATTTTATTATCAGAAGCAAGGTCTAGGAAGTGAAGAAATTTCCCATAGATCTCACATTCTGGATAGTCTTTCCCTTGGAGAGCTGCCACCCCAGCTGTGTTGGACTAGTGAGCAGTTCCACTGTTACTGAACAGAGTTTTCAAGTGCTTTACACTCTTGCTGCACAATGAAGTACTCCTTATAAAAGCATGTGGTGATAAACGCTCCCTTGTGACACACAGCAGCATCCCATCCTTATGCAAAGCCTCTATCTTTTTCCTTCCTAGCTCAGCCATGTCAACAAGTGCTCTGCATATGGACTGCAAGCCTGGGCATCACTTACAGGAGAAATCAACTCTAATGAACAGTTTGAGTGTTTAAATAACATACACAAGAAAAAGCACTATTGTCCCCAAGAAAAAGAAAACAGCCTACAAATGAAGAGAACAAGAAATTAAACTGTGAGTGATTTTTTTTTAGGCATGTCTAGTGATTTCTTGAGAGGAAGACTGAAAAGAGCTTTTCTTCACCAAGAGTCTCTAACAAGTCATGGTTACCAGAACAAGTGCTAATAAAATTCTCCAGAGTTTACGGTCAGACATTGTGCAACGAACTAACAAATGATGAAGTGCCTATCTGCAGAAAACAGTCCCAGATTCATAATATTCATATAGTTGGGAGAAAAGAAAGAGAAAGTTAATCCAAAGTTACTTTCTTTCTCAAACTCCAGAGTGTTAGCCAAGAGATTTGGAGGAATTATTATATCAGAAGTAGTAATAAAAAGGAAAATATAAAGCAAAAATAGGTTGCTTGAGTCCTGAACCTAGTGCTCCTGTTGTAAGCTTACAGGAAAAATTTACAAGGATAGAATGCATGAAAATTTCTCCAGAAAATACCAAAGCATTCAATTCACTTCAGGCAAACATTCTTGTTCTCCTTCAACAGCTTTACACAGAAGTTAAAAAATAAATATTTTTTTAAAATGCTCTGAACTAGGGACGACTAAACACATAATTAAAGCAGGCAGAAACATGGCAAGAAGCTACTGCTGCATCAGGCAAGGAGCTGGAGAAGTACCTACCTAAAGGAGGGAGAGGAAACATTGAGCTTTCAGTTCAGAGGATACAGCTTCTTACTTCCCTCCTGGTCACTGGTGGTAAATGAGGGAATTCTAGAGAAGCAGTGGGATCTGTCGAGTCTTACATTTTTCCATACAAAACAAATTGCAACTGCACAGTGCAGCTGTACAGGGCTATGCACAAAATGTCTCAGCTAGCTCTGTAGTTTTGTTAATGCTCTTCCAAACTTTAAGTATAAAATACATTATTATGTATTTATAAAATACTTTTTTACTGAAAAAAGTTCAGCTACTTACTATCTGTCCATCATCAATTAAAAAAACATGCTAGTTTGTTGCTTTTTTTTTTTTTTTCCAAGACTTTCAATCTAGGGAGAATGATGCATCCAAAATGTCTCAGTTTATTATAATATGTATAGCCTGCATGACTTTTCATTAGTCCTTTCCATGAAAGACACCTTAAGCTTTGTGGTTGCTGAGATTGCAGAAGGGAAAAGAACAATGTGTTTTCCACTAAATGGGTTTACTCTTTAATATTTTAAAGTTCTTTTTGAAACCAATGTTACTAGAAAAAATATTTTACTAATTACTCGTTAAGCCCAATGTTGTGGCAACACTGGATTTCACATCAACTTTTATGCCTGAGAAAATGCAGCAGACACAAGGCCTTTGCTGGGATTGCGTTATGATATACATCCAAATATATTGTCCCTTGAGAAGTAAGCACTTAATGTTATATCAGAAACAAAATCATGCAAGTTTAAGTTCAGTTAATTTTAATAAATAGAACTTCTTAGCGCTATTGATTTGTTTTAACCTCACCAACATTAAAATGGAAAAACGTTGCAAATATACGAACTGTGTAACAGATGCTATTGCTAAACAAATGACTGAGATCAGACTTAAAATGCTAAAAGAAATTGTGAGTTTGAGGAAACTAGTGTATTGGAGGTGAAAGTAACAGCTTAAGAGAGAAAGACTTCAGAATGCATTGTGTAAAGGAAAAAAAGACTTGAACATTCATATGAATGAGTCTTTAAAATATTTTCACTTTTTTTGTTTTAATTCTATGATTCTATGAAAGTCAGTATTTACTAGTAAAAAGATAATATAAAAGTGAAATAATTGGAAGTAATTTAAATTTGAAATTAAAAAGTAAAATCAAGGTGCAATATTTTTTAACTGTTTAATTGGACATATAACAAGGTATTCAAACTGCTTACCATTTGCCTTGATCATTTACAAACTGTTGAACTGCATATCCAAACTGCTCTGTTGATGGACCAGAAAATATTTTTGCTTCTAGGAGCCCAACATTGTAGGCTTCACAGCAGTTATGAAGAATGCCTGTTAACAGAAAGATTAATATCACCACAGAAGCAATTAAAGAAGATTTTTGATCCCAGTGAAAATGGCTCTTAATCTGTGCCATCTCCCCCAACAGAAGATGTAGCCTTTGACATGTGAATTAAAAAACAAACAAAAACCACCTTTTCCCTACAGTACCCATGTGCCCATGCATATATAGCATTCTTTACAGGTGTTAGAATATTATGGGCAGATATTAATGACTTGATCACTGTTTGGCTCAACAAATGTCGCAGCATTACTAACAGCAGTGCTTTAGCTGAAAGGAAGCAAGAAATGTGACTCAGGTCTGTTATCCTCCCTTACCTTAAGACGTGTTAAGCTTATGGCACACTCAAATACATCAATGGCCTGCTGAGTTAAGCTAAAATGAAAATCCACAGACAATAACTGTTAATGCTGTTTGTATTCTACTGTTTATCTGCTATTTAATGTTTGAAATAGTGGAACAAAATCAGATTATCTACTGCATCAAAAAACCTACATTTTTGAGTCATTTTATTATCACAACATGTTTGTTTTCTGTCCAAATAGCCAGAACAGTTGTCCAAACAGGAAAAACTTAGAAATACAAACATGGAAGATATCACCGCATTAATAAACTATGAGACTTAATATTGAAAACTTCACTTGGCTGTGATTATGGAATTAATAACCTTGTCTTGGTCCATTCCATCCCATCTGGGGGGAACCAGCAGCATGGGCTGGTACATGTCATAAGGTTGCAGGATGCATGGGTTCACTCCTCATTCATAAAGGACCTGAATTCTTTCTAATCAAGGGCTGTAAGTGGTCATCAGGGAGAGTGTCTACTACAGAAGTTGCAGGACCTCAGTTTATGTTATTTGAGACCACTAATAACCATGAGTAGATAATTCTCACCCTACTTGGAGGTAGAAGGACTAAGACAATGGTGGGAAAGTTAAGAAAAATCCCAGAAATACAACCCAGCTCAGGGACACATTCTGGCTCCTGACAATCCTCTAAAAATGAAAGCAAAGGAAGAAATGGTGACCTGTGGTTGCACTGCTGAGGTTCCCAGGTGAGAAAAGTTCAGAGTTACTCACTGTTTAAACAGTTCCCTCATGTTTTTCCCTCCCTTCCTGTCTGCCCAGACAGAATGAGTTTATCTGTTCCACTCACAAAATGTCTCATCACAGTTATTTAGTACGAGTCATTCTGTAATAAAGTGGGGGTTTTTATGACAATTCTTTATAGCAAGATCCTTTAAGGAGATACATGCTGATCTTTGACCTCTTAAAAGTCTGAGCTTAAATTTTCTCTAGTTTTGATGGGCTGAGTGAGAACTGTTGGTATTACTCTTTTCCAGGTCCCCACACCGGCTGGTCAACAGGGATTAAATTAGCATGAAACAGCTCATCACAGTAGCTTAGCTGTATAGTAGCTGAGCTGTCATAGTAATAACAACAGCATCATAGCGATAACATTAAAATCGCAACTGCAGGTGTGCAAGCAAAGTTCACTACATGTAAAAAAAATCATAGAATTTCTTATCTTAGCCATATATTAGAAAAGACAAATGCTACTAGCAAAATACAAAATGCAGCTCACACAATTACTACTTTTTGACCACGAACTCAAAACAGGAAATCATATATTCGTCATTTCAAACAACCACTATCTATAGCAGGCCTCCGGAAAGCAAACAATCACCATTTGCTGAAAGTATAGTTCCTTGAGAAACATCATTAGAGAAACAAAATATTTTCTCAGTCATGTTATTTGAGACTGGAGAAGAGAATGTGTACAGATACATCACTCTGTGTTTCACAACTTTTGACAGTAATTACAACCACTTACAGTCATAGCTCAGGTCTAGGTTTTCAGAAGGGGAGCAAAGAGTAGGTTAGATAGATATTGCCTACATAAAAATTAAGATTACTGGGAAGACTTTGCCGCTATTTTTTTGTGTGATCTAATGTATTGACATTTTATCAAAACGTTTTGCGTACATTTATAACCTAGGCTTCTTTTTGGGGCCTAATTGTTTTTACGTTATATTATCCTCAGTGAGAAATCACAGAACCACAGAATGGCTGAGGCTGGAAAGGACCAGTGGAGATCATCTGGTCCAAATCATGTACCATTTAGCAGGGCCATTATCCTCAAAGGCCACAGGAGGCTCCACCACAGCAACATTGTATGCTCTAATTTCCCACATGCAAATTCAAGAGAAGAATAATTCTCTAAGTCAGGAAGTGTACATGCAAATAAACCCTGACTTTGGAGTGAGGAGCCAAAAAGATCCTAGAATGATAAACATTTAAAGTTTGACCCCAATGGCATAGGCAAAGAATCTACTTGACTGCCTGGACTTTGTTACACACTTATTAGCAAATCATGTACCAATTTTAAACATGTTCCTAATATGCTGTGCTGCTCTCTAGCCTCACGTCACTTATAAGCAAGCTGCATTGCTCTCCGAGTCTGTACACTCACTCCTATGTATGCCTGCATTAGGTTACTGCTAATGTTGGTCGCTACACTCATTAAAGAGTGAAATATATTTTAACGTACTAGTAAGCCTGTCCTAAGAAGTTTCTAAAGGGGAAGAGAATAAGGGTACAGAAATGTTTCCTTTTGATTTGCTCCCAAGATGCCACATTGCAGAGCCTATTTACAATCAGCCAAAGGCAAAAACACAGCACTGCGCTAACTGCAGGCTGTTGTATGTGCAGAGAAAAGATACAAGAAACAGATTTATGCATTCATGAGATTCACAGGTCACATTCTTGCTACCCTCCAGTAGCTTCAACTAGACAGGATCTCCATGTGTGATATTAGGAAGCAGTGTAATGTGGTTATGCCTTAGCTGGATGGATTTCAGTGCAGGGAGAGCAGTCCGACTTGTCTAACACAATTTAAAATGATTTTATCTAAAAGGATTTTATCTTCCTAATGCCATCTACTGACACTGCAGCCATTCCAAATGGTACCTGCAGCCCTGGAAGAAGGGGCCTCAAGATAAACTTCCATTTGTATGACTTAGGCGAACATGTCTTAACGCTGCTGCTGTGCCCAGTTGTCACTGGGTAGAAAGGGGTACTGTCATGCTTTAATGCTCCTGTGTTTCAAAGGTATGTGTTAAATCCAGTCCACTAGCCAAACTGTAACTTAGCTAAACGTATTCTAAGTGCACTGGCCAACTTAGGTGCAAATACATTGAAGATCTCTCCTCATGTGTCCAAGGCTATGATTTTATTAAATGCACGAGCAAGGGCAAAAAATGCCAGACCTGGATAAAATTACAAAGAATAGATGTCACAACTAACAGCCTGAAGAGAAACCCCCTAGCTGGTTCAAATTCACCTAGGGCATGGTGTCAAGTCAGATAGGGGGTTGTGAAAGTGAATGCTGGGTTACACATTCCCTGTCCACCTCTCCCCTTGCCCTCTTGTGGGCACTGCAGCATCCCTCCACAGTCCTCCCATGGTCAAAAAACAAAACAACAACAACAGAACAACCAACCAACCAACAAAGAGCACAAAGAGCAAAAAAAGCACAGAAAACATTGTCTCTGGAGACATACTATAATCTGCAATTTTTTTGTGGATCACATTTGCCTTTCACCCACGACTACTTTGCAAAATCAACGTAGAAAAGCTGGCAAAGACGCTCTGACTCACCAGGGACATTACCAAGTGAATCATAGTGTAAACATACTTCATTGACAGTCATTTAAAATTCCACATTAAGTTTGATAATCATTAGCAGGGTTTTAATTTCTCTATTTATTTTCTATTCCACACAAATCTTACTTGCTATGGCCTTGGTGATGGCCTGAGAAGAATAATATATGAGGCATTTTTCTGTAATTTTCCTCCACCTTATGTAGTGCTTACACTATAAGGACATCTTTATCCTTTTTGTACATCTATCTAAATACAGTATTCAGAACAAGAAAATCAAGTATTCGTCGCCAAAAAAAGAGAAAATGCTAAAATTGCTGCAAACCTATTTTAAGCCTGTGCCAGAATAAGAGGGTCTCTTACGCATTAAAAGGGTGTATCTAGATTCAAAGTACTGTACATTCTAGGCTGGAAAGATTCAGTATCTACTGCTGCCTTCAGGCAATGAACTTTGATAATTTGAGAATCTCAAAATAAAGAAAACTAATCCACTATCTGGATTTTAATAGCTTTTGGTGACAGAATTCTGTTTTGTGACTTAACGATCACGATGAGAGATTAGTCAGGCAAGTAAAAATCCACCTCCTAACTTCAGTCTGCAAATGGCACTTTATTTACAGTCAAATAAACAGACTGCATGGAACAAAGGAAGCCAGATACAAGCCTAAAGCTTCTGAAGGCCCCTCTGAAAACTTCAAAAGCGTCCGTTTCTCTCCACTGGATGGGCAGGGGACTTGTTCACTTTGGTTTAAACAGGATTACTTCATCAAGCAGGGTGACTCCCAACCTAAAGCTTCAGAAAAAAACAAAAGTTATAAAAAATACCTGAATGGAAATCTTATAGTTCCTTTTATACCAATAAAACTGTCATATCACTTTGCTTTGTATTTTTTTTTTTTTGTGGGAATTCCCACATTTCAGCAACTGTATTCCATCGTACGCAGTAAGAGCTGCAGCACAGAAGTGCAGCTGCTTTTATACTTTTGCACCGCTGTTTTCTTGCTCCTGGTAGAATGAAAAATAATACATGTCCTGACTCTGCACCTTTAAGCCTGAACATGTGGGAATTCTTCTGTAACTATAAATGACGTCTAATGATGTCTTCTCTTTGCTGCTGTTGAAGTACAAGTTGGAGCAAGTTTTTTGAAGTAATGGCTTATATAAAGTACACCCAGTTTGTAATAGTTTTGATTGTTTTTGAAGCAAAATTCAGATCATAAAGTGAGCAAGCAGAAAATACCTATTGAGTAATCAATCATTTAATGCTGTGATCATAACAATAGAGTGACTGCAATCTCTTAGTCGGATTAAGCAGTATAAGAAAGATAAATTTGTTTAATTAATTGGATGAGAAAAAAAATGAAACAATTCTCTGTGTTGGATAATCTGGTTTGCCAAAAAAAGTTTATAGATGATTAATAAAATATACTAAGAATATTATTGGTCTTCATTTTGTGTTGTAGTAAGTGTTCCAATAAATGCTTCATTTTCTTTTAAGTCTAAACACTAAAACTGAATTTTCAGTCATCTGATACTACACAGAAAAGGTAATGCTGCAGTTTGAAATGCTAGCAATATACGACAGAATTTCATAATCATATAGACCCAGTTATGCAAAATCTCATCTCTGATTAAGATATGCAGTCAAATAGAGGCATTTACTGTTGTCATAGTTTGAATTAAATACGTCTAGCAACTGCCATACGGAGAAAAGGAAGACTCAGTGGAATTTGATCACTGAGTCTATAAAGATCCACTTCATCTTAAGCATTAGTTATAAATTTATCTGGTATTAACCTTGCAAGTAGAAAATAATACAATGAAGCAACCTTCATTTTTTTCCCCAATGATACAGTATTTTCTTCTTCAAAAAACTATTAGCTATAAAACAGAAAAAGTTCATTACATAATCCAACTAAAGCTACCATCTGCCTTTGTGAATGAGCCCTCACTCCACTAATGTACCAAGAGAGGAAACAGCCCCTATGCAAAGCTCCACTCTGCCCTGGAACATGGCCACAACCACAATTGCTGCCCACTGTGCAGCACTACGGCTTCAGAAACTCTCCCAATACAGGGCAGCAGAACCCAGTAAACACACACCCAACATCAACAGCGCACCTCTGCCAGGTTCATAACTGAACAGAAAGGACTGCCAAGTTCAAAAAGAAAAAAAAAAAAAAAAGCACAAGAATTAACTCTCTGTATGTTACATAAGGTTTACAAAATAGTGGTAACTCATTTAGGAAAACATCCAAATACAGGGGAATAATAATAATAATAATAATAATAATAATAATAATAATAATAATAAGACAGTAAAGGATTGGGAAGGACTAAACCCGTAGTCACTGAAGAAGACAAAGGCCATGACCTAGCACGACTGCATTACAAACATCCTTGTATAGCTTTTTAGTCCATGTATTGCTTTGGATCAAAAAACCCCAACGGATTATTGTCTGCTTCCTGAAGCAGTTTCATAAATTAGCAGCCAGTAAGATGTGTATAGCCTACATCTCCTTAACAGTTTGGTCTAGTATTTTTTTTTAAAGCTGTCTTCTGGAAATAGTAAATACTTTAAGTTGCATTTCATGTTAACCTGCTCCAAAATAGTTGCTACATAGAAAAGGATTCTACGAAGAAAAAGTTTTCCCTTTAGTCCTAAAGATTTCTTCCTCTAAATAATATACATCAGCAGTGCCCTGGAACCTGCTAGCCCTCAGTGGGGACAGGGAAAAAGAAAGTAGTGGGAGGGAAGAGAGAACTTAACTCTTGGTTTCCTCTGGCTTCATCACACTGTGAATTATACGCTCTAGTTCCAGCTTTCTCTACCTCTGAAGGAATTCTAGGGGCTCTCTTTGGGGTGAGTTTTTTGCAATTGTGCAAGCTCACATTGGAACTCCTTATTTGTCAGGGAACTTGTAAAGGCACTTTTGTCTCACCCCAATGCTCATCTGTTTATTTTTTTTCATTCCTCTGCAAAAATTAGCTGAATTTGGCTAACAGGTTCTAGAGTTAGCAGGGGAATACAGGCATCTACAGGCACTCACATTGTGAATCACCTACTGTCCTTTAAATACTGGCCAGAAAGGTGGAATGAAGGCAGGAAGAGAGAGTAATAAAGTTATGAAAGAGGGCAGTCAAGTAGTATTTGCTTCCTATTAAATATATTCAGTGCTATTTTCTTTAAAAAAAAAAAAAGCTTTTTAGTATAAGAGTATTCTTATCCTAAATACTATTCAAAACCTACTATACTTACTATTCAAAACCTATGTTATCAGAACAATAATTCTCAATAATTCTTCATTGTGCCTTCTGGAAGCCACCAAGTAATTATCACTGCAATGAGCTTGTTTGAGGTGCAAATCTAGCCAAAAAACACTTTTTTCTTTTACCGACATGTTAGTCTTCAGTGTGATCTGCTTTACTCTACTGCTATGTGCATTGTGTACGTGCACAGGTAATGACATCAAACCAAGTCCTTTTTAACATAAAATAAATAGTTCTATATTGGTTGCACTGTTTTGGGATTTTCTGTACATGGATGTAAATACGAAACACAATTTTGTGTATTGCAAGTATACTCATACATTAGAATCCAACTACATATAGCAGAGAAAATAGAGGACAACTTATAATTTAACCAGGAAAGGCTTACTACCCTTCACCTGCAAAAGTCAGGGTAAGTAAAAAAATAATTTCTTATTAGATTTTTGCTGTATACGTCTTTATTACTTGTATTTTTTCTCCAATATGCACAACCTTATCAGTATACACTCACAACAACACTTAGAAATTTTCAGCTCGTAGTGAAGCACTGCTTTTATAACCACAGTTAACCTGTTTTATTTTAAATTGAACATATTTCTTATTGAGAAAAACCCTCTAAATAAAAATAAATAAATAAAAACAGAATGTAAACCTTCAAGAGGAAATCAGAAGAAAAGTATGTGAATGGCACAACACTGGATCTTTCATACTAGAAGTCAGAATATCTAATAATCCTCCCTTTTATTACTTTGTTATATGTCATCATGTTTACAGAAGTCTTAAAAAGGTAAGTCCTGATAACTTTATTCATTCATCTATTTGTTTTATTTTCTTTTATCTTGAGACCGAAGTTTTCTTCCCATCAGCTACAATATATCAAACTATTTAATAATTAACTGAGATTATACAGGTTAGTGTAGAAATAAACTAGAAGCCAAAAAAATAAAAAAATAAACAAACAATGCCCAATGTCTCATTCAGTAATAAATCATCCTTTTTCCTTTCTCTCCCTCCCTCTAGAAAGTCTTTTTAGCTTAGTTGGCCAACTGTGTCTTCATGGAAGTAGGTCAGCTCTGAGCCTGAAAGCTTCTGAGTGTGTGAAAGTCTGAGTCACTGCTTTTGAATTACAGCTGTTTATGAGAAACTGCACTGAAGAGTTCCCAATAACCTGCTATGAAAGCAAACAAGATATAACACAACAAACTGTGAATGAAAAGTAGAAAAGCCTGGGACAATGCTGCTAGTCACTGTCTGTTTTACTGCTTTGGCACTCCTACATAGTACGAGATCTATATAAATTTAGCCACCACTGCATTAGTTATTGTTGAAGACTCTACCTTGATATCTTCCTTTTTTGCCTACATGTTGTCTCCTCCATTCCCAAAGCAGATGAATATGCTGCTCTTCATCTGGAGTTAAGAAATCTCAACAACCTACTGTATATACAAGGACTGATTCCAAAGTCACGCTAAAGAGAAGCTCCTGCTGGACTGACAACTTCCTACATGTTTTTAATAAAGACAGCAAGTATTTGGACCTACTCAGACTTATTATCGTGGCATGTTTCCATCTTTAAATCCAGTGGGAGTAACTTTCTTTTAAAGAAAGCTGACAGGAATTGCATCTTTACAAACTGACTTGCAGCTTTTTTCTTTTCTTCCTTGATCTCGGTACAACACAGGATTATTTCGTCTTAGCTCTTAGGCTCTCACAACTTGTTCTCAATAATACCACAAAGAGATTAAAAGTACACATGGCTAACAAGCTGTACACACATATATGCTACATGTGCAGTTAAGTTACTGGCTTCGCAACTAATGATCATGAAAAGAAGTTTCATATGTTTCCCTGAGACAAAAACTGACTTTTCATGTGGAATTTTCACTCCAGCAACTTCTCTTCCCTCATGCTCACATTATCAGTTGTTGACCCTTTTTTCAAACCATCAATATTTCCAAATATAGTCAGAGCAGCATGTGCTACATTAGGACTGTAAAAGAGGAAATGCATGTCATCATACAGAAACCAATATGACTGCTATCTCTGTATCCTATTTTCTGCATTTGCTCTTTTTGGCTTTTATGAAAGCCTGTTTGTACACAGATGAACACGCATGTTTGTACACAGATACCAAGAACACCAAAAACAATCAAAGTGATCTATATTTTCCTGTGCATAGCATACTCTATAGACTATATGAGAATTTCAGTGTGTGTATCCCATAAGAATATTAAATCATATCATATTATAGCACCTGAAAAGGCTAAATTAGAAAAAGTCTGAGGGACTTGCCTCATGACAGATCCAGTGTCACAGCCTGCAGCATGAGGACTGACGTAACTTGAGAGCAACTCTACCATCACGATCACATCAGGACACCACATTTAATGCCCTGATCCCCTATCTCTGCTTCTCAAGAACTAGCCAGGAGCTCAGCTCTCTGTGCTGTATACAAGAACTGCATCAGCTGTAACAACTTCACTACATTAGCTTCCTGCAACAAAAAAAAAGCCCAAAGCACCACAGGATATATAATACAATAGTTGGAAGAGCTATAATTATCAGAACTTTTGTTTTCCTATAGCAGACTTAATGACTACTTGTATCCACTGGTTGGAAGGGGAGCTCATGGCCCAGCAGACTGAATGGTAGGTGGTCCCAACCACTCACCTGAAATTCATCCTTAATGCACATCGAAATCATCAGTTCTGGCACCAGGCAGAATGTGGACTCATTAAAATCAGAAAAACAATTCAAGGATGCCCAGACTTCAGCAGCTGCCTAACCCAGACTGAACTTAAAATCACCTGTCTCCCAGGTTTTGTAGTGTAAAGTCATATACATACTTAGAATATCATAAAGGTGCAGAAGCACCCCAAACAGCAAAATTATCCTACCTGAGACACACACTGCTATCATGGCCAGTGGTGATGGATGACTCCTGGATTAAATAACTTCTGCTCTAAGTAAGTAAATGATTAAACTAAACAGCTAAGTACTTTTTTTTAACGCACTGCCTATTTTCCAAATGTAAATTACACCAGCAGTCCAAAAAGGCTAGCTCAGAACTCTTCTCCCAGCCCAGTGCCCCAGCCATAAGGCCACAGACAAGATGTGTCTTTGCTTGTCTGCCTGCAGACATGTGCTGGGATGAGCAGAGACCAGTTTCAGTAGCAGAGATTGAGAGTACTTCACTTTGACTGCTTTACTGCCTCGTAGTGAGGATGATTCTGGAAAAGTGAGAGAGGTGAACCCACACTGCAACACACCTCAAGGGATAGCTAAGTCCCAGGTGATTATTATCATTACTTCTCAGGTAGCAACTTGAAAAAGAGCTCAGCTAAACGCCTCCTTCCCCAAAATTGTCCCCAGCCTATACCTCAGGGGAAGGAGACACCTAAAGCAGGTGTCTGAGGAAGACAAAGTTTAAATACCCTCTCAGTCTACTGCTTGACTTCCGGAGGCTTCCTACTTCACATGCAAATATTTCTCACGCACTTTAAAAGTGCCTAAAACTCTCCACTAACTCAGCCACTCTGACTCATGCCAGCCGGGGCAGGGGTGCCGAACTTTGGGTGCTGTGGGGCAGAATCGTGCACTGTCCTAGCCTCCAGACCATACACAGGATTGCAGTGATCTAGATGCTTGTGGTCAGGTGGGTGATGCTATCTCTGATCAGAGTTCAGAAAGAAATTATCTTTTTTGAAAAATGCAGCCATTGTACAATCTGGGCACAAAGAGCAGGGCACATGTACATCTAAGAAGAGTTTTCTAGAGATAATATTTGTTTCCACAAAAGCAGAACAGTTGCTTTTTGTCTTCAGAGAACGAGAGTCTATTGTACCTGTAATCAACTTCTGTGAAAGACAACTCCAGAGACTCCTATTTTCTTTACCTTATTTGTTCAATATGCTGAACTGGTTCTGGGCATTTTGGAAAAGAAAAAAAAAAACAATAACAAAAAAGGGGAACACATAGACATGGTGAAATGAAAGCAAATTTGGCTAGAATAGAACAAATAACGTAACTATTAATTAAGAGAACTACTAAAGGACTGACTACTATCCAAGTAGTGCTGCTGATTTTTTTCCTCTGTTTATTGTTTTGCCCATCTTAATAAGGGAGTTACTTCATTGTCAATAATTTCTGCTGGTCTAAGTTTGACCTGTATATATTGCAAACATTTAAGGAAAGTTTGGATGCGGTGCTTAGGGACATGGTTTAAGGGGTGATGCTGGTGGTAGGGTGATGGTTGGACCAGATGATCTTGGAGGTCTTTTGCAAACTTAATGATTCTGTGATTCTATGAATATTTCTTAATTGTCTAAGATGCACTAGGTGACCAGGAACAAGACACTCTAATTCAGACAGGTCAATATGAAGCAGATACTTTTTATGTTTTACCTTCCTTAGCATATCATAGCATATTACTATTAAGAAATCAGGACACTATTTCTTGGCATAGGCTGTCCTGATTTATACAATTATGTATATACATTTACCTCACTAAGAGAACAGAAGTAGCCAAGCATAGATTTAGACTTAAAGTTCTGTAACTTACCAACTTGTTGTTTTAGCAGTCATGCACTTTCTTTCTTACTCAGAGCACTTTCACAGTCAGAGGGAGACATGCACTCTCTATGGTCTACCAGAATAGTCACAACAGCTGGGAAACTAGAATTGACTGCTACATATGTGGAAAAAGTAGACGTGCCATTTTCTAATCCCTCTGGTTTACCTCCAGGCAGCTGCCTTACTGCAGGCAATGTAGAGCATGGCACCTTCACACCCCAAAAGGTGGCAACATTGGTGCGCTAAGTTCACATAAACCAAGCACAGGTTGATTACTCCTCAGTGAAATAAGTGATCTTACAGATGGTTGAGTTAATACTTAACTGGGCAATCCAGAGAGTCAGGTGGCCTATGCATCTGTAGTTTTAGCTCTACTGATTTCATACAGTTTTGTGTTGCAGCCTTAACGTAGCATCAACTGCTGCCTGCTTTCCTGTACAAGGATCCCATATATGAGATAGACAGATAAAACGTAAAAACCTAAATCAACCCTTCCCTACCACCAGCCCCATCCTCCATTATTCTCTATTACAACTCCATTAGGTAGATCTCATTTAAGAACGACCCCTTCACTGTGCAATATTCTCTCTTCCAGAAGTTTGTTGTTAACAGTAATTTTCCTCTGTTCTTAAGAAATAACTAACCATATTAACCAAGGAGATTTATGTGATTTTAAAAAATATCCTGTATGAACTAAAGGAAGAATGATAAACTTGGAAGCAGGATTAAAAGGGCAAAATAAATCAGGAAGAAGTCAGGAGAGTTCCACCAGAGCTGTTCATAACTTGCACGCCCTTCACCCTGTCTACCAGTGATTTGAAAGGGACAAAAGAATCTGTGACATTTATCACGTGTGACATTCAACCATGCACATGCCATTCAGTTAAACACAAGATGTCTTTGCTCATACAGCAAAGAGTCTGTGTTTATCTTATTTCTTTGCCTGTATAGTTCCTCTTTTAAGTCCTGATTAGTGTGCAAGTCCTACAAGATTTTTGAAGAATATGCATCTCCAGGAGAAAATAAAACTGACTTAGTCCCTGAATAGTATTTCAAGATCCTCAGAGGACTAATTCAAAGTAACAATTGCTGGCACTCAGAATATTGAATTCATTTGCTAATTCAGAAATACCAGCCTGATTTGGAAGTGATGTAAATGTTCACACAGCTTATATTGACTCCGCTGGATGCTTTTAGTATCCTCCACATCCAAAAAATGAGTGCAGCATGAGCAGAAAGAACATTATCTCATATTGCTTTACAGAGATATACACTCACACTCAGTTAACATAGACAGAAATTATCATTTATCCAGCATATTCCCATTCGATTATTTTTATTGTCCTTTTATCAGTGCCATGAAAAGGGGGTATGTTCATACCCCTTTAGTACAGATACATATCAGTATTTCACTTAAATGTGTTATAAATAAAAATCCTGCTCTGTTATCCTTTTTAACAGAAATGAAAACTAAGGCTGAGACTGTTCTCTGATGTCCTTGACTAATTTGATTGGGAACAGTACAGCCAATTTATTTACACGTACACAAAAAAAAGCTTATCAACTCAATTTCTCTTGCTTTGCAGGGTTTTGAAACCCTAACACAGCTCTTTATCACAGGGCCAGGGATCACTTTGTGAAGAAGAAGTCCTAAACATGAACATTGCTAATGGAAATGTCCTAAAGCAAGCAGATAACATGTGTTGGTATGCAAGTTCATGGCTACTCCGATGAGAAGCCAGCCTGTGTCCTGTCTGCATTTCAGCATGGTAACCATGGAAATGGGAACCAGCCTGCACAGAGCCTAACAAAGGAAACCTTGAAATGAAAATAACAACAGTGACGAGAGACTGGCCAAGATTTCTGCTGGGGAAAATGACTTGTCTGAAGATGGATAAACTCCCTTTTACCTGCATTACCCATAAAGGACAGCGTTTTTTTCACATCTACCCATTTGGAGATTAAGACATTGTATTGGCAGTTCCAATTATCGGCCCTCATGAAAATACATTACACAAAGTACATGCAGAAACTACTTTTATTCATTCAAAATTAACAACAGTGAAGAAAGACCACAATGAATAACATTTATATAGTGACTAAGAAACACAATGAAATCAAAAAGTATCCGTCCTTTGACTTCCTAAATGAAAATTCTTTGCAACTGAGTAAATAATAATAATAATAAAAAGCATAGGACAATTCAAAAACTGTTCCAGAATCAGATAGCACATAGTTAAAACTTGTTGGTAAGATCTCATGTTTGCTTTGCCCAAATTATGTACAAATAAACATTAGCTGTTAATGTGTTTAGGAGTGTGACAGTAATACGCTGTGTACTTTCTAAATTAAATGTAATTTGTACAAAATACAAGTCCTGTAACACAGTATGAATGATGCCTTGCTTCAATGTGCAATGCTGTGAAAGGCAAAACTCCAAGAATAATATATAATAACACTCCTGCTACCTGACAAGCTCTCTGAACGTAGGAAAAACTAGAGGTAGGTTTAGTTTCAGAAAAGTTCACGTTTGGGTCCTGCTTTTGAACAGTCTTCAGATTTTAGAATGACTTTAAACAAAAAGATAAGTAGGATACTAAAACAGCAAGGTGACAAAAGATGATCACAAAAAGGGAGAAACGCAAAAATTGATTGGAGCTGTACAGCTTTAAATTGATATGGTGGATTGTGTGTGTTATCATTACACTCTACATTTTTACCTGGACTTTTGACTTCATTTATTTTACCAAATGGGCAATATTCACTTGCTATTCAGTTAAGAGTTTTCTCCTTTCTGGTCAGCACATGGTCTAGTACTTTTTACGTTTCCTAACTTAACTCGCCAAATTAGCAGCTTCCTTGTGTGTTCATCCTCACATATTTTGACCATAAACATCTAAGTATTTGCAAATGACTGTGAATTTATTTTTGAACACTCACGTGAAGAGATCCTCATTAAAAAAAAAAAAAGGTTGAGGTCAAAAGTACTCACCACTTTTGGATATCTAATGATACAGCTAAAACCTTGTTTTTTCAGAATACATAGCACATTCAAAATACTATTTCCATTGACTTCATTCACAGCTGTGAATACACAGCAGCCTTGCATGTCAAGATGCACTTTCACAAGCAGCTCAAGCCAGTGGAAGTGTTGGCTACCAGTGCAAGAAACTTTTCCAGCTTCCCTCCCACCTCTGGCTACAAGTTCTGACTGTCCCCTATGCCAGTGCTAACACTTAAACAAACTGCTCAAATGAACAGGATCAGGTTAGCTGATCTCCAAAACTGACCTGGCCCAAAAAAGGGAAAAAATTATTCAGACAAATGGGTCCCTGACCTGTTCCCCAGACCACGTTTCAGTAGCACCATGGGGAAACTGGTGGGAACATGCAATCAGGAGAGGATGAAATGTCCTTGCAGCAGCAGCCTCACATTCAGGTCAGCTTAACCAGATTGTGAAAATGCAGCTACAGTTTTGAGAACCCCTGGCTGAGCAAAAAGAAAGAGAGGAGCACAAAAGCTCCAACCACGTGTCAAAGATTTGATTTAAATGACTCGCCTGAAATTGCACTGGCTTTTTGTGTCCAAAAGAAAAAAAAAAAAAAAAAAAAAAAACAGAAAAAAATCCAATTCTGCAAGGAACAATGTATGTATATATAGATGTACATATATATATACATATATATACATATATATCTTTTCTTTTCTCTTCATCCTACTTTTCTTCCCATTCTTAGGGCCCTTTTCTGATGTCAACAGTAAGGGAGGCAGGAGTCCCAACCTCTTTTCTGATCATCACTACGTTCACCTGTTCACAGACAGCCACATCAGCAAGGAGAAAGGATGTGGACCTGGGTTCAAAGCACTGTGTGATGTGCTGGATGTGCAAAGGGGACAAATCCAGGTTGCTCACTTACTTCTTGCACTTCCTAACTTTTGCATCTTTGTCTCAGTTGTTTTATCATAGCATCCATATTTATAGTCACCAGTTCTCTGGGACTTAAACAAAACTGATCAGAAGAAAAAGACTGTTCGTGGGGTCTTCCCCTGTCTCACTATACAGATCTCACCATGCAGCCCATTGCCAGGAAGTCTGAAGGACACTGCTGCTTCCTGGAACCATGTGATGCTTTTCATCAGCAAGGATCAGATACGTACTGTACAAAAACCAGGAGATTACAATTGGAAATTCCGGATTCTATATGAAGTTTCAGAGAACCACCCCTTCCCAATTTCACATAGGACTGATTTCTTTCTCCAGTCTGTCTGGGCCTAACAGCTTAAGAGCTTATGGTCCCCAACTGGTACACGTGGTCCAAAAGGCATAACTCTTATTTAGCTAGGATTTTTCAGTTCAGAGTGGAATAGTGTGAGCGATATAGGCTTGACAGAGTGGGGCTTTTAAGAACATGACAAAGTTATATCTCCTGAAGGATCCAGATTAAAACTGGAAAGCAGAGATTGCTGTAAAAATACCAAATAATACAAGAACACAAAAGAGACAGTTACCATGTTTGCAGATATAGACCTAGACCTCATGCAGCCCATTGCAACTATAATCGCAAATAAAGCCTGGCTGAGCTCCATATCAAGGATGGACAGAATTTATGTTAAAACCACACTGATAAAAATCAATTTCTTTCCAGAGGAATTAAATTTTCCAAAGATTTGTTTCTTGGCCAGCTTTGGGTACAGTTTCAAGACGACGCGAATAACACCCTCCTGAAAATTTCAAATATCTGCTCTGAAGTATGAGGGCACTAGAGCTTTCCAAAGTAAATGTTACCAATATTGAGCCCAGGAAAGGCACTGTATTTTCCACTGGCATCACTCTCAGGAACAACTGCGCTATTTTGGCTCCAATTTTTAAAGAACAGCCTAAAGGAAGAAACCGGATGTTGAAAATGCAGATTTAAAGAATTACTTGTGGTGAAGCTATAAACAGCTAAAACCAGTGTATCGCAACAGAAAGCATCAGGTATAGGTTGCACCATGAAGTTACTCCTCTTAACTTAATCTACTTCTGTGCTACCCCTCATAACAGAATCTACTTATATGGAAGGTATACTGTTTGGCCAGCAAGTAACAAGTTGGTAACAAGTTTATAAACCAAAACGGTAGTTCTATTACATTTTCTATTTCTTCTTGTAGCATCTGTAAAGTCTTAATGACTTTCCAACCATAAAAATACACACAAAATAAAACCAACAAAGAAACAAATAACCCACACCTTTACCAAGTGTTGCGTTACTTTTAGTTGAGTTTGAAGATACAACAAAGCAATATGCTTATGTGGCCCATTTAATACAGCTGATAATTCAGAAATTAATATATCATACAAAATCAAGTTTAAAATATACTTGGGGTATTTTCTTGCTGGATGGCCTAAGGTAGCCCAATTAAATTTAAGACTACTGCCTTTGAAGGTTAAAGAGTTCATCAGAATTCAATCATCGCAGGAGGACTAAACCACTCAGAGAAAACACTCCCTTACTGAAACTTACTTTTTCCTTACTTTCCTTCTAGATCTGTAAAATCAAAAAAGGCTTTAAAGTGAGTATTAACGCAGAAATTACATCTATTAACATCAAATGTCACAATAGATCTGAAATCAAAAGTATGTCAGCTTTCAACTGTATAAATGAAGATGAATCATTGATAGTGCCTGAACAAAGCAGACCTATCCCATTCCTGTCAGTCTCATTGCCAGGGGAATCCTGCTCTCAGAATCAGTCCTTACCTTCTGCTTTCAGCACCGCTTGACAAACTTTTGCAGTCCTAGGACTTTTAGCCTGGGACTGACAGGGCCTGTTAATGCTCCTGGTGTGCAGTGACCATAACCAGGAACATAAAAGACGGATGAAGCAAAGGTGCAGAGTGGATGTTTTTCCCCCTGATGCTTTTAAGAATTTTTAAGAAAACTACCAAGTTGTATTTATACTGTATATCTCATCACAGGTTAATATCATTGCATTTGATTTCATACCCTGCAGCCTCACATTCCACTGCAGTGTTTGCTATAGTTACTGAAAGAACAAGTTGGAACAGCTCATCAGTGAAAACTCATTTTTATGCCTCTTCTTCAGTGACTTGCTAATTAAGGGTTTGAGAGAGCATACAGTAATATTACAAACTCTGAACGTGTTTGGAAATTTGCTTATGGCAAGTGAATATGAAGGCTTATAGTTCCCAGGAAAATATATGTAATGGTAATTTAGTCAGCCAAGAGAAGGAGGAGATGGTTCAAGTTTCCCTGTCCTTTTCCAAGGAGAGACATCTGCCCAGCAGGGTGGGATTAGACCTAGATGACTTTTTGCAAATTAGGAGCAGGGTTCACAACAAAGAGTATAACCTTCCCAAAAGGGAAAGCCACAATCCCCGTACAGCCGCAAACCCGCACAGCAAACTGCACCCTCCCCGTAGCACCACCACCACCACCATTTTTCTGAAATACCAACCCGGTGCCAACCCGGGAGGAGTTTAGGGACCCAACCTGCCCGCGGAGCACGGGCTGTGCGCCTGCCCCAGAGCATCGCACCCAGAAATGAGCGCAGTAACACGCGCAGCGCCCGGCGCCGCGGTGAAAAACGGCAGCGCAGGGGCTCCGCGCTCGTCTTGCCCCTCGCCCCGCTCCGCAGGCGCGCAGCCCGGCGCTGAGACCTACCCAGAGCCAGAAGCAGCGGCGGCAGCGCCGCGGAGCCCATGGTGCGGTGCTGCGCGGTGCGGTGCTGCGCGGTGCGGTGCGTGTTGGCCTGGCCGGCTCCGCTCCCGAGCTGGCCGCTTCCCAGCGCGGCACTGAGCGCCACCTGCTCCTCGCCGCCCCGAAATACCCCTCCTCTTCCTCCTCTTCCTCTTCCTCCTCCTCCTCCTCCTGGTCCCGCCCGCCCCCTGCACCCCGAGGAGACCCTGCGCTGCGGTCCGCGCCCGGTGCCGCTCCCGAGGGGCGGCTGTGCCCGGTGTGTGCCCGCTCTTCCTGGCTGCACCGGGCTGGAGGCAGCCCCGGGTACCCTAAGCCAATCCTCCGCAGGCGGGGCGGGGTCCTCTTTCCCACTTTTGGAGCCAGCTGAAAGTGCTGCAAGCCGTGGTGAAATTGTTGGCTGCCGAGGCAGCGCAGCGCGGTTGTCTTCACCGAGTTTAGCACTTTGTACTCAATTGCCTTAAGCCGGCATCTTCTCCTTTAAATGAAATTTCTGCAGAATATGCTCTCAGCTGTGAGGAGTGCAACAGGATGCGGGAGCCTTGCCACCCGACTGACCCGGCGATGCCTATGCAAAATGCTGCCTTAACTGCCCTGACAATGTCCAGGGACACAGTGGGAGTGAAAGCCTGTAAAAATATGAAGGCGAGGATTCTGCTTGCAAAGAAATCAGAAATCAGCGCAAAGTGCAGGTTTACCTCCATTCTGCGCAGCTTTCAGTCTGTTTGTGTACTATATTCAAAGTATTTGAGAAACCTTCCTTTTCTCAATCCCTCTGTTCTGGTATGTATCAGAAATTGTGGTACAACCTATATTATACTGCCTGTTTTTATACATTCTGTGTTTGCAGCAATGATTTTTGGTGAATAAATTTGAACTTTCTGTCAATAACTCAGTGGAGTGAAAAAGGCAATTTGTCTGGAAACTTGAAATAGAAATGTTTCTTTCCTTTCCCCTGCTCATCGTCTAGATCACAGTCCTTTTGGTGTGACATAGACCATAGCTTTATTTCAGGAGTTTTATAAAAATACATGTATTCTCTCACTGTCTTATGTCTTTTTAATACTGTGAATTTGAATTGTAAGTTAACATGTTAACTTCAGAGCCTGTTAACTTATAGAACCTGTTAACATGGATTGTTCAACAGGTATTTATTTGGACATCATTTTTTTTTTTTTTTAGGAACTATGTATAGTTTAAGAAAACTTCATCAGAAACTTAATGTCCTTGATGGAAGTACAGCAGGGACCTGTCACTGCATAACTCACATTGGTCTCCTGCACATATTTACTCTTTAAGGACACAAAGTCTTGTTACTCAGCCTAACCCATGAACTCACACATGGACTCACTTCCCAACACATCATCAGTTCTGACCTAGGAAACATTCCCTCTGAGGACTCAGTCAATCAGGAAACATTCCTCTGAGGACTCAGTCAATCGTTTACTGACAATGTCTCACATGTCTCAGTGCAGTCCCTCGATTTCCTCTTTATGGTGTCTCAACAGCCCTGCAAATACACACTTCAAGGAGCAGCTACCTAAAGCAGAAACATCTGCTCCAGTGCCAGGTGTGGTAACCGTTCTGGGCTCTTTTCTCCTTGTCCATGCTGAGTGTGTAAGTATGTGTGCAGCTCTGGGACAAGGAGGGAAATCTATACTACCACAAAGAAAAAAAAAAAAAAAAAAAAAAAAACACAATAAACAAAAACCAGAGCATAGGAAAAACGATTTCTAAAATCAAATACACCTAGAATCATGCTCTGCCCTACCTTAAAATAGCCTATGAAGACCAAGGCACCTCATTTTCCTAAGGAACAATGTCTTTGATTCAGTTACATCATCCTAATTATAAATACACCCTCAGGATACGAAACTTTCTTCCTCATCCAGACACAATGTTGAAAAATAGTTTCACACACACACAAAGGCTGTCTCCCAGAGTGTTGCTTCCCAAACTGATATTTGGCTGTATCTGTGAAGAAGAGGTCTAAAGAGAATATATGCTGCATAAATTATTTTGTTCTGTAACAATATACCTTTAGATGAATACTTGTTTTAAATAGATTAAAAGGCATTTTTTTAATAATCCTAACATATAATCCTGAACTGCATATTGTGTATTATAGAAAACCATATTTTCTGTGCTGTGCAGTATTTCACCTTTTAGATTATTTTTTTAATTATTATTTATTTATTTGTTCAGCTACACTATACATACTCTTTATGTAATTAGGGAAAGAAAGAAGGAAGGAAAAAATAAGAAAATTGTTCCTTAATATATTTCATCAACAAAAACAAACAAAAATTCAGAGAAAAGATAGCTTAGTACTCATTATTTTTGGAATTTAAAAGGGAGCCTGACAAGCATTCTGTGCTCTACATGTCTTCACTATTTACTGATGTTCTTTCTAGCACCCTGTTGTGCTTGCTCGTCAGTGATCACAAGGACACTTGCCAAAAATGCTGTATCTGCCCGAGCTGGTTTGCAAAGTTTCAGGCTTGGTTCTATGCAAATACAAATGAGTTGCACTTCAGAAGTATCTGTTTGGTTGGCAATTGCCAAATGAGCTTTCTTTTTTCATGGTAAGTGTTGTGGGAAGCAAGTAGCTTGATCAGTGCCACTACAAAAAGTTCACTATAGTTTTTGCATTTTCAAGAGAAAGAAGCTGCACAAATATTTGATTAAAAAATATTGTGGATGCATATTAATCTGTTTTATTGTGGAATTTTTGCAATCAATATATGTATTTAACATGATGACATAATCAAAACTTAATGGCAACCTTCTCATAAAAACATTTGGGTATTTCCATTTTTTGTCATCTGTGAGGGGTGGCTGCACACTCAGAGTTTCTGTGCTGTGCACAACCTAGGAGTTTTTTGTTCATTTATTTCTGGGAGGGGCTCTCATGAAGATGATGCAATTTACAGGCTGTGAGGCCAAGGTGTATGGCTCCAGGTCACTCCTTTGATGTGTATGAAGATGTTAGAGGGAAGGGCCACCAAGTAACAGTTATTACTTTGGGCAGGCACATGTCTGTAACAAAAAATGTTATATTAAAAGAAGGCACTGAAGGAAGAAAAATGAGCTACGAAAACCAAACAAAAACAACAAACAAGCAAGCACAAACAAAACCCAAACACCACCACCAACAACAGCAACAACAACCCAACCCAACCCAATCAAAAACCAAAAAGAGAATGCTAAAAGTAGTGGTGAGGACGTAGTTTATACATTAGTAATAATTCCATTTTGGTATTAAGCTTTAGAAGGTCAAAAACAAAACAAAACAAAACAAAAAAAAACAACCTCAAATGACATATCAGGAATTATTTAGCCAATTAGTAGAATATGAGCCAGCACTTCGCTATTCTCCTGATCAAAACACACATTTTAAACACTGTGCAATTTTGCTTCATTCAACTCAAAGTGCTATGTTAGAACTAGAAAAGCTTGAGACAGAGGATGGAAGGTGAGGAAAGTCCTCAATCCAAAGTCTAAGTTAGGACTTTTACCTCTGGAATAGGAGTGTCTTAAAAGGAAATATTGAATGTATAGTATTAGAAGGGGCATGGATGATGGTGATGGGGTTAGTAATACTCTGTCCTCTAGAATAGTTGAGTTTGGGCTGTGTGACAAAACTACCATGAAGAAAGGTGAGCACAGAAAAAAGGGTATGTTTCTTTTCTCCCAGAGTGTACTCAGGTGCAGACCTCAGTGCCATGGAGTGGTAGAAGTTTAAGCTAATACGGGTTCCCCTTCGTGGCCAAAGAAACAGATTACTAAACACACTGAAACCTTCCCAGCCTGTGAAGAACTTGAACTGCAAAAAGGCTCGAGGCTGGAACAGTGCTGGTGAGAAGCTGGTCTTGTCTAGGTCTTAGGCTTTTTCATAGGTATCTGCTTTGGCTGACATCAGAGACAGGACTTCATATTACACAGATTTTGGTCTGAGCCAATATTAGTGCTTTTACTTGGGCTAATTGGGCTAATTTATAGTTTTCTATTCCGTTAATTTAATTCCAAAGACTAATCAGGAAGACACACTTCTTAGTATTTATAAGGAATGGCAATTTTTAGTATTTAGCCCATTTTATGACTTCATTCTAAGCCATTATTGAGAATGTAATAGTTGATTTGGCTTTAATAGATATATTTCTGTATTCTCAATATTGTATTATTGATGAAATAAGTGTTTTCAAGAGGGTATATGGTCCATCACTCTTGGGAATCTGCACAGAGGGCATAAGTTTAGTGAAAGATGAAAATATCCTACACTCTCAGTCACCTTTGAAACCCTCTGCATGCAAAGGGTGGACAGGAAGAATCACTCTGTGTAGGTTTCAGAAGTGCCTACACTGTTGACTTAAATTAAAAAAGAAGTCATTTAGTTCAGGAGGACTGGTGTGTCAGATGCATAAAGTACTATGTAATATGTAATAAAATATGTAAAGTAGTATGGTGAGGTCCCCTGCCCAGGCACACACATGTGCACACCCCTTACAAAGCAAACAGTCCCACATTTAGAGCCCGTTCCCGTGTTTAGTGCCCTCCATTAGAAAGTCATGATATACCATCTACATGATTGACATGGTTTATCCTGACGGATAGGTTAATCCTCTCAAAAAAAAAAAGATCAGTTTAAAGCATATGGAGCCGCTTCCTTCACCTCCCCATCCATCTTAGGCCCTCCAAGAATCATTCAAATCCACGTGGGGAAGTGGATTTTCTTACATGGTGATTTGAGATTAACAGATCTTGTTACACAGCCCAACGAAGAGTAAACACTTTGAACTGAGTAATCTGTTTTCCACTAAACCTGCCAGCAATGAAGAGAAAGGGATAACTGAGATGACAAAGACTCACAATAGACCTTGGCAAAATGTTTGAAAGTTGAGTTGTGTCAGTATGCACTTGATTTTCACCAGTTGATATGAACCTCAGAGGAACTAAAAAGGATTGAAAAGTGAATTTGGGATTTTAAAGGGAAAACACAGGAGCCATAGTTTTATACTCCTTTTCACTACTGGCAAAGAGAAGTATACCAGTGCTTTGATGTGAACAGCAGATGTGCAGAAACAATATTCACATCCTTTACGGTCAGGCTGTCCTCTGAAAAATAAATACGAAACTGATATTCATGAGAGGGTTCAGTAGAAAGCCCTCAAAAGGCAGAGTTTGGCCATCGTGTCCTCTCCAGTTCTGCTTCTGTCTATACATATCTGCACATGCTAACCTATTACAAATTGTTTTGACGGAACTATGTCCTACCACCATGGTACATACATATTTTTACTGATTCTGTTTATAGGTGAGCAAAACTTATGCCTGTTGTGGAGGAAAATATGCTCATGGGAAATAAGGTAGCCAGGGAAGAAATGTTGCCATTCATTTTTGATCCAAAATTGAGGTCCAATATGACAGCCTGCTAAATTTGTATAATTTTGTGCTCTGTAGAACAGTTGGTGTTCTCCCTCAGTGGCTTCAGCTTACTTCCCAGAGCATTAACCTTGATGCAGCTCCAATAACCACTTGAGCTGATAACAACAGTGGGTATCTTCTTCCAAATATTTCTCAGACAGGAGTTATGGATTATAGGTGCATGATTAGAAGATGAGCTCTATCTGCTCAAAATATGCCTTTATTTACATTTTCGACAATTTTACTTTGAAAATTTGAAAACCTAGTTGTTGTCTGGTGTGTGGAACTAAAACCTATTCATTCTGCCTTTTTATTTGTCTGTCACAAAGAGTTGCTCAATCATTTGTTAGGCATTTTTTTAACCAAACCTTAAAAAAATCCCAAAGAATCTCATATGACTTGTAAACGGATGAGGTGAAATTGATTAAAATCTTAATACACTTTATTTTATTTTATTTTATTTTATTTTACTTTATTTTATTTTATTTTTCATATATTATTTGCAGCTTATCAAAAAATAATACTGAGTCTTCAAGAAAATACTTTTCAGTATGTTCGTAACTGCTGAATTGGATCTATTCTTAACAGATCTTTTGCTAAGTTACCTTCCATTTGCTACTGAACTTTGAGTTAAAGATGAAATATAAGACAAGATTGTGGGGGGGAAATTATGGTAAGAAGATCAAGTGTCATCTAGTTGATCAGATGTACAAAACTATTCCTTATCAGATTGCAAAAATCTTATCATCCTACAAGAAAAAGTCTCAGCTGGCAAACAGGCCAGCCTTCAAAAATGATTAAATCTGAAGGTGCTTTGTATGAAAGAACAAAATGTGTTGCAGCAGTATCTTATAAGACATGTATTGCTCTCTAGCTATATCTGCCAATGCTTGTGTGCTGATAGCTATAGACATCTTTTCAAATATTGGGAATTTATGTTGTAAAGGAGGCCAGAGTCTTTGAATTAATCTTCTGATCTGAGATCCTCAAATGGCAGATCCCTCAGATAAATGGCAAAAAACCTAAACTCAGTAGTTTCTGACATTCGCGAGATTCCCTAAACTCACAACACTGGTATCAGCAGAGCACTTTTTCTGGATCACAGTGTTGAGGGAAGTTTCACCTGAACCCTAGCAGTCTTGAGACCTGCTGGCATCTGTAGTGGCATACGTAAAATGTCTGAGACCAGAGAAATATGCTCTTATCAGTGATGTTTTATGAGCAGGCAAACAACAGTGAGCATCAGTGGCTATTAAGATGAGGACACTCAGCAAGGTTCATGTATACACTTCCCCAAAAGGAAGGAAAATGAATTATATTTCTCAGACTACATTGACTGCCACAATTGCAAAACTTCAAATGCCTTTTTAGGGTAAATTGAGGAGATCTTCTGATAAGATGCAAAGGCTCTGCAACATAAGACCACATGAAGGAAACTTCACTGGAGAGAGTAATCCTATTTCATTACTGTAGGAAGAGTAACGATGGCACAGTTAACGTGAAGAAGCCTTAAGAACTATACGTAATAATGAACCAGATAAATGAAATTTTGCAGTAAATACTCAGTAACTCGCAGTTCCAAATCAAGCTGAACCATAACTGAGAAGCCAGATTTCACAATAGCCACCTCTGAAAGTGAACAGTGCAGAAAGAAGAAAGTTTGCCAAGCTAACTGACCTGCTAGATCTAAATGTGCAATACACTTCAAGCACTTCTGCTCCTTCTCACATTTCTTTAAAAATACCTAGGCAGTGTAACATTCAGTGAGCCCTTGAGGAATGTCTATCTTTTCTGAGAAGACATGAGGAGGGAGAAAAGAAGACAGAGGAGTGCTTTGCACAAGCGGTAAAGTAGTAAAGGACCAACATATCTCCCCAGGAAAGAAAAGCTTGGGGGTCATTCTTTTATTCATCTTTTTTTTTTTTTTTAATTTTGTTTTGACTGAAGGAGTGAAGTCAAACACCTCTGGGATATCGGCTCTGAGGTTTTGTAATTAAAAACAAGACTGCACCAAGGAGAGTTCACTTTATCAATGAATTCAAAAAGAATCTAGCTGTGCTTTCTGAGCAACCAGTTGTTACTAAAATTTCAGCAGTACTTTAATCTTTGTTGCAAAGGAATTTTATTCTTACAAGGCTCAAATCACACATGTTCCATGAACTGCTATTGCTTTCAGAATCCGAAGTATCAGGGCTGCTTCTGCTAAATACTATTAGTTACAGTCTTCTTCTGTGCAACTGCTCTATAATATTGCACTCCTTGCCGTGTGAAATGGACTATAGCCCTTTTTTTTTTTTTAATTATTATTATTATTATTATTTCATTGGAAATCACTTTAAACAAAAAAAAAAGAAGCAGCTGATTTTCACTTAAGTACTCCCATCAAAAATGCCTAGTAAACTCCTATTATCAGATACATACATAGCAGGACTGTTGGTAAGCAATCCCCTATGACTGGACAGGATGTTGCTATTGCAGGATTCTGACTCACCATCAGAGTAGTATCTGATAACAGTTAAGTCATTATGTGTTTTGTAATTTATTTTTTTTTAAATTTAACTGTGATATGAGTGCAATCTTTACCTTTTAGGAAGTTTTGATACAAATAGTTATTATATCATAAGGAGAGAGGTGTGAATATCATTTTGATGTGGGACAACAGAATATTTGGGTCACAGGAGTAAGTTCTGTAGAGAAGTTACTGGATGGCAAGGATGGTTGGATGAGTGCAAGGTGCTGCACCTGGGTTGGGACAATCCCAGACCTGAGGACAGACTGGGAGAAGAACTCATTGAAAGCAACCCTGCAGAGAAGGAGCTAGGGGGTTCTGGTGGAAAAACAGCTCAACATGAGCCAGCAGTGTGTGCTTGCAGCCCAGAAGGCCAACTGCGTCCTGGGCTGCATCAACAGAGGGGTGGGCAGCAGGTGGAGGGAGGGGATTGTGCCCCTCTGCTCTGCCCTTGTGAGGCCCCACCTGGAGTGCTGCGTCCTGGTCTGCGGCCCCCAGCACGAGAAGGATGTGGGGCTGTTAGAGCAGGTCCAGAGGAGGGCTACAAAGATGATCACAGATGAGGGCTGGAGCCCGTCTCCTGTGAAGAAAGGCTGAAAGAGCTGGGGATGTTCAGCCTGGAGAAGAGAAGGCTCCAGGGAGACCTCGTTGTGGCCTTTCAGTACTTAACGGGGTCTTATAAAAAGGATGGAGAAGGACTCTTTACTCAGGTAGATAACGATAGGACAAAGGGGAATGGTCTTAAACCAGAGGAGGATAGACTAGCCATTAGGAGGAAATTTCTCCACTGTAGAAGGGTGCTGAGGCACTGGTACAGGTCGCCTAGAGAAGCTGTGGATGCCCCATCCCTGGAGGTGTTCCAGACCAGGCTGGATGGGGCCATGAGCAACCTGATCTAATGGGTGGCATCCCTGCCTATGACGGGGTTTGGAGTCAGATGATCTTTAAGGTCCCTTCCAACCTGAGCCATTCTATGATTCTATGAGTGAATATATCTTCAGCTTTTTTGTATATAATGTCATGAAACCAAATCTGTCAGAAATTCTTACTGTCCTTTGAAAAGTTTTTAAATGTGGCTACAAGCACAATCCGTACAATGCATGGCAACCTTCTGAGAGATTGACAGAATTCAGGATTTCCTTGATTTTATGCTGGGCAAGGATGCTTAGTTCTGCAATAGCTTTCTATTGACAAGTAGACAGATTTAGGTAGTTTTTAGGTACTGGGATGTCTTCACATGCATCTTATACCATTGAAAGTCAAACAAACTACAAAGTACATACCTTAGATTGTTATTTTATTTTTTAATCAATAAAGCACATGGAATAATTTTACAGGAAAAACAAAATAGTGTGCAGAATGCTGTGATTTCTTTCTTTAACACAAAATTCCATCTGATTCCCGTTAAGAGGCATAATTAACAGAGGTATACTCTCATTCTCTTGCTCTGCTTTTATTTATTTATTGTTTGAATTGGATCATCTATACAGTAGTTAATACAGGAAAATAAAACAATCAGACTGTGGAATTCATTAGATAAGCCTGATCCTAAGTCCAGCCTCTCTTTACCACATGAGAAGATGAAAACCCTTGGCTCCAGTTGTTGCTAGATTGCCCTGACACAAGCCCTGAAAGGTACATTGTGCCCAAAAGAACTCAGCACAGGTGGTGTACTACTGACCTCAGGCATGAGCTCAGGAAAAGTGGCTGGTATCTGTGGCAAGGGCTCAAGATACAGACCAAGAATGACAGTGGCATAAGCAGCAGCCCAGGGAGATTGCTCTAACGTAGATGCTGTTTGCCAAGTCTTGTAAAATCATATAGGGGACTGACAACCTCTAGAGCAGCCTCAGATTGAAGCAGGAGCAATGGTTTAAAGCTTTTAGTCCTTTCCAGAGAAATGCTATGCTATAGAAACATAGATTCTCCATTCCCTTGCTCTAACATTAGCTACTTCAGTGCTGAAATTAGGAACAGACCAGGGCCAGATTCCTTCCATTGCTTAAGCTCAGGTTATACACCCAATTTATTATATTTTTTATGGACTGTTATTTGAATAACAAAAATGTTTAGCTTGCTAGTAGTTAGAATCACATTACAAGCCTAATGTGTCTTTTTATAGGAATAAAACAGATTACATACTTTACTGATATTTTTGGTGCCTGCCAAATTTCAATGAGATGTTCCTGATGTTTGAAATAGTGATTTCAGTAGGCTTTTCTGCTGTATATAGTGAGAAGCAGTAAAAATACCGCTCTTGCAGTGCTGTGGAAAGATTCTACGTATAAAAATAGTGATTTCACTAATGTAGCCTGTGTAAGAGTAATGTGCTACAGTGGTATCCCCTTTATATACTTATATTTTAAATAGATATTATAATTAAGCTTCTGATAATAGGTCAAATGTGAAAAGGGAGAATGCATCATGAGGAACAGAATAGCAGTGTGGTTATAAGAAGCTTCCTACTGTTTTTTACAGTGCAAAGCAGGCTAAAAAGAATGGGACATCAATCTCAAACATACTTTGCGTTGATAAAATACATATTTTTGTGTACGCATTAGGGAAACAGACTGTTCTATTGACTTATATTTTAAAACAGGCTGGTGCTTTAAAATAAGACATGAAATATCATCAGAAAAAGTACAAAGCTTTGGTTATCAGATTACCATAACTAAAAAGTGAAATAAACAAAAGGTATGCTGCATAAAAACGATGTGTGACTTGAATTAACTTAGAGTGATTAATTTTATGAAGCCAGGAAAAATGACCTAATGGTTAACAAACCGGGTGAATAATAATAAATACAAGTATTTCCTTTACTACCATAGACTGTATGTGTGCATAGGTGAGTCACAACTTTTTCATAATTGTTCCTTCACAAAACCATATTAGGATAATAGCATTGTTATGTCTTTACAGAGATACTATAAGGAAAAAAAAAAACAAAAAACAAAAAACAAAACAAAATCCAAAAATAAACACACATAATTCTAAGACATTCAGATTTTGTGCTGACAATTGCCATTTAATTCTTTCAAATAAGTTGGCAAAATCATACTTAAAAGATAAAAAAATAAAACTTGCATCTCACACTGACTGAAAACACCTTTACAAATATGAATTTATCATCTTTGTTCAACAGCTGGATTTTTGCATTCCTCTGAGGACAGTTTAAATCACGTGATATATGAAGCAAGGATCCTACCCACAACTCTTCTGCCTCCTTTTTTGCTTCCACTCAAGTTTTTACTCTGTGCTCAGAACCAGGGCAGCATATCTTGTATCCCCTGGGGTCAGGCATGCTTGCAGGCACGCAGATGAGCCCAGCAAGCAAGCCCACTGACTCTGTGGCTCTCCCAGGCTCCTCACAGTGCTCCTGCAGAGTGCTTTGCCTTCTCCTCTGAGTCTTGCTGCTTTCAGCAGAACATTTGTTATGAAACAATCACCTTTCCCACAGGCAGAAGAAGAAATTACAAACACTTTCAAATGTAATCCTACTTGCTGCATTAACATAAATCTCAGCCTTTCTCAATAACTACTCTCTAATTTAGGAACTAAATAGAAGGTACTTAAGAGTGACAGCATCTTTTAAACAATGAAGCACCTTCTGGCACATTTCCAGAGTTGTACTTGCCAGCATGTTCAACCCAAACTATGGTCTCTTCTTAAAGAAGAAGAAACTCTTCATTAAATGTATTAAAAGAAAAAAAAATCTTTATAAAATATATTATTGCTTTTTAAGCTGTTACTATAAAGTCAGTAGAGCGTATCTGATAAAATAAAACCTTTTGAAAACTGCAATGATTTTTTTTTCATTCCAGTGAAATTTGTACCAACAAGAGGAACAAATTATCCTGGTTTCCTTGGCAAGGCAAAGGCATTTCCGCAAATGAGGACATCTTACAGAAGTGCTCTTCAACATTTTCTGATATATTGGCAATCGATATTGAGTAATACCATGCTGAGACAACATCGCACTTTGCCTGCAGGCCTCCATTTTCTACTTAGTTTTGTGTGGCTGCAAGTAAAGTAGGAAGCTCTTACAGACAACGTATAGCCAAGAGCTGCAGAGATAAATACTTGTAGAAGGAAAACAAGTGTGTGAAAGAAGAAAGGAGGAAGTTTCCTGTTAAGCTGAATAGTCTAAAGAAGTTTAAAGAAGTCTTTTGTTATCTACAGTTCAGTGTATTCTTATATAAACTTTTAATCCTTGACACAAAATAAACATCATTTGTTAAGTGCTTATTTAGTATAGAAAATTCTTCATTCCTTTTTAAACTCATAAGTAACAAAAATGAGGTGCGACTTACACTACTAGAAGAAGCTTGCCAGTGCTAAGTTTATCTGTGCTCTTTTGTTAATTATTATTTTGTACACATTAAACTCATTGGATTAAATAGCTACACAACAAATGTACAGTGACAGTTTATGAAGCACCCTCCTGGCTACTCCAAGATATACAGCAAGAGTCAAACTTTCAGGGTACCTCTAAACATTTTCTGCATAAATATGGACATTTCTATCTGCAGACACAATTGTGCCTCTGCTTATTTGAGTACACTGTGCAATTAGTTGGGCTTGAATGTTCTGTGCATACATTTCTAGGTCTGCCAAAAGTCTGTTTGATGTTCAAACAGTTACATGATTTAATGGATCTATCTTTACTGGTCCTCTTGACAATAAAAATTTCTTTCTTGGAGTATCCTGGGTTCAGCTGGACATACTAAAATAGTTGAAAGAGAAGTCCAAGGAATTTCAGTGATTTTCACCCAAGGCTCTGCAGGTGCTTCTATCTTCTGAATTTTCATTACCTCAGTTGCCATATTTGGTGCATTCTCGAAGTTTGAACGTTCTGCTTTGTGAACTGACAGCCCATAAAAGGGAGGAAATTTTGAATATAACACTTTTTCCCTTTGAAAATCGTAAGTTGATAAAAACAGTGGGACTGCTACATACAAACTGACTTGTTGCATAATGTGGGATGAAAAAGGATTCCACATGTATAGGCATATAAAAATATGATTAGGCATTTTTCGCATTAAAAAACTTAGAATCTTTGAACTCAGTTAGTCTCCAAAAATGAGTAACACGTGAAAGTATGTCCTTGAGTATCACAAAATGACATAAGGCTGTTTATTCTTTCTTTGCATCATTCACCTGTGCCGTTGATTTTCTTGCTTGATGTTCTGCTGTCTTTTAAATGCACCAGAGTTTAGAAAACATTGTAGCCACTGCATATATATCTAAGTTTTTAATTTTACAGTCACATTTTTGAGGCAGACCTGAAGAAATCTTTTTTTTTTTTTTTTTCATTTTTCCATTTTCTTCTTTAGTGGTCTCTTGAAAAATCCAGCCTGCAGGAGAAAAAAACACGAATAAAGAACTACTCAAAGCATACAACTCAAAGCATATTGGTAGCATTCATACTCTAAGTTCTTACTACTACTTTCACACTTGCAGTGCAGTAAAAAGTCATTTAATATTTTATCAATGAAGTACAACCCTTTAGGTTTTCCGTTCCAGGAAAATATACAGTGAGTGATTGCTGAATCATTGTTATTCTCACATAATGTCAAAGACTAAAATGCTTAATAACAGTTGGTACTCAGTTGAATAAATAATAATTTACGCTTGTCAAATTTTTTCAAGGCATTATGCATGTTGAAATTTATAAACTGTAGCTTTCTAACTTAAATATAACTTGAATATTTAGCTTGGAGAAGAGTGCCCACTTGTGGCAATACTTACACCACAGGCCTAGCATTCCTTGTACAAAGAAAACACCTGGCCACATGCAGCCAAAGCTAAAGCAAAAAACCTTATGGTACTAAAATCTCTTTTTAAATTTTCTTTCCATCACATAGTTATGTATATAGCACTACAGGCTTTAATCAGAAAGCATAGCATGCCACACTTCAAAAGAATGTGGTGTTATTAGTTATTTTGTCATTTCTACAAGATTTCACTCTTCCTATTGGCTAATATTAGTGCCCATGAGGTTCTAGTGATTATAGAACATGACACAGAAGTTAAGTATATTTGTTTGTTTTCATGAAAAGACGAATGTGCAGCTTACCTTCCACAAAGCAAATATAAGCAGTGCAAGAATCAAGAGTCCAGCGAAGATACTCAGGAGGATAACCCATAGGGGGACTGAACCAGGTGGGAGTTCTTTGGAAATCTTAATCATGGTCTGCAAAGTGTTCAGAATGTAAGCAATAAATAACTTGTCCTTCTAAAATAACAACAGAGCAGCATGACTTTTATTAGTAAGCACTGATTTTCCAGGGTCTCACTTCACGAGGAATGGCCCTGCTATTAGTCAATAGTCATTTTTATAAAGAACTCAGAACCAAAAATATGGATAGCTGAAATGAATGTTAAGGACTTTGTTCAGTATATTCTTCATCACTCAATGCCTGCCTCCCTGCAAGATGGCAGTGATTAGCAAGCTTAGTATAAAAGGCTGTGGGGACACTAATTTAATTTTAAGAAGGCTTAGCTAGTGTAAACTGAACTGAAATATGGAACATTCGCATTTTAAATGGAAGTGATGATACAGTGAATTTGAATTATTTTAACTTAAGAGTTTATTAAAGAGACAACTTTATATTTCAAAAACATTAAAGAGCTGAACACAAATATTGAACTTGAAATTATGTCTCCATCTACTCTTTATCTACAAGCCTCCCAGCTGTGTTTTTGCTCCAGGATTGTATTTCAACCTGTCACTTAAAAGACATGCCTGGTTATAGTATCATTTAATAGTTGACTTGTGAGATCTGCATCCCAAAAATATTTTGCACAAGATCTAATTCTCATTGTATGTTATATTGGTATGAATTGAGGGATATTAACAGTAATAACATAATAACATTTAAAAATGTACACTGTAGTAAATAAACCCCTGCATGTACAAGTCATCACAGAAAAGCAGTGCATTAGCCACTATAAAGCTCGTGGAATTTCTCTTGGAATAAAATGTATTCAAGCATAAATAGCAAATCAAAAGAAATTGAAGACATTTATTTCTCTTTGTATCTGATATCTCTGCTATAGCATTATATGCAAGTTCCTGTTAATAGCCCATGAATAAACAACTATAGATTTTAACAGGAACTCATTAGTGGAATGTTGTTTCAGATGTAGCATACAAGAAAACGACAAGGAAAATTTCTGGAAAATAAAAGATACTGTTTCAAATATATGTCTTGGTTAATGGAGTGGAAAGAAATAATAAATAAAGGAATAATAAAGAAAATACAATGTACAAAGTAGGATCACTTCACCAAGGACAGCTTTAAAAATACTGTAAATTCACTAAAAGAATAATTTTAGTTATGCTTTCAATTTACACATATGCAGGAAGTACTTATACTGCATCAGGCAGAAGTACTTTAGATAGTGCTTCTTCTTACCCAGCTACATTGGTGGGTAACAGGATTTCAGTATAATTAGCTGTCTAATTCTGACATTTTCTACTGTAATGTGAAATCACTTACTTGTATTTAGAGTAGGATAGTACACTACAACAGATAGTGATCGATTCACTAGAAATGAATGACTGAATAATTCAGTAGCAGAATAAATCCTATGAAGAGTAAATCCATGAATTATCATGTTATTACCTCTAGTTTTTGGTGGTCATTTCTCAAAATCAGTGATGAGTTTTCACTCCTAAGTAAGGCTTTCACAACAAGGGTTAAGCTGTGAATAGTTGCCTGGAAGAAGAAAGAAATGTCAATGGTTTGTATTAGGTATTTTGAAGCAGAAAGCTTTGCAGAAATGAGAAGGCTAAGAGCAAAACATAATGCTAGAGTTTTGGGGATGATGCTGAAAAGGTGTATGTATGAAAGTCAGCAAAGCAGCTTGTGCATGACACCTTCAGCATGCACATCACTGTTTGCAAGACAGCAATACAGCTTTAAAAGAATAGAGATCAGAGATTTCAAAGAAATACTGCTTAATCCTGGAATAGTACTTTGGCCACAGGGACAGATTCAGGCTTTCTAAAATTCTCCTGTATCTCCTACCTTGTCCTGTTATTTTTCATAGAAAGACAAGACACAAACCAGGAACTCAACTCAGTATCAAAAACTGATCAAAATTTGTTTTCTAGACCTGTGAAGTCCTTCCAGTTTAAAACTTAAAAAATATGTTTCTATATATCCCTTTTTACATCTGCTGAATTATAATTTGTGGATGGTTAACCAACTAATAAAAAAGACCATCGATACAGAATAAGTAAGGGTTGTCTTTCTAATGTGTTTTAAATTTCATCTTAAGTATTGTAAAGATAATAAAAGAGATCAAAATTAATTTTGCAGAAATATAAAAAGAGCAAGATTAACAATTCAAAATACCAGAGGACCATGCAGAGTTAAAAAATATTAAAGATATAAGTTCAAGAAACATTAAAGAGAGTGGCTTAAGATTTTCAAACTTCCAAATGAGATTTACTTACTTTAATGATGGTAGGCTTCCACACTCTTAATGAAACATTCACTTGTGATATGTCAGATGGGAGCAGGGCACAGTTAATAGACGCACAGCTGTATGTATCACAGTCCTGTTTAAAAGTCAACAGTGTGAATTAATAGTAACAGATTTTTCACATTATTGAAGTAAAAACAGTTAAGCTTATTATGTATGCAAATCATAGTCTTGCTGTGATATCAGTCCAAGATTGGTATAAATTACTAGGGCTTTTTATGCAAAAACTACACTGCAGTAGGCAATTAATTGAGATATTCATGCTGTGGTAGAACAGTCACAGTTTTTGCAGTCCCTTAGCCTTGAGGAATCTCAGTTTCTGTAGCTAAGCATCAGAAGGCATCATTAGAGTTCCCGAAATGAGGCACAGCCTGTAACTGCAGGAAGTTTTCTGCCAACACACCTATGTCTTCTCTACACTGTTTCTTAAACATTTCTCTTTGTGGAAAGATGATTCTTTCAAACAGGGCAGGAGGGCTTGGAGGACAGCAGACATGTTCGATGCCTTGGAAACATGTGCTAGCCTGAACAGTTATCATCCCTGTGAAGGATATATGATAAACATGGCAGAGCACTTGTCTCTTGGCACAGTTTCACTCTTGCCAGAAATTCAACTTGTACCTCTCTGCTGAGTAGGTAGCGTGATGGCTTTCCCCTCAACATGACAATGTAACTACATCAGCAAAATTATACTTTGCAACTCTTTCGTCTAAATGTGAGAGGCTAGTCCTTTCCAAATTGGGTCAGCAACTACATTTCTTCCAGTTGCATAGAAAATTTGTCAGATTGGATGGGTAGTATTTGAAAGTATTTTTAACTGGATGTCTGAAAAGTTGCAAGCTTTTAAAATATAATTTGCTAATTACAATGGAAATACAGGAGGTGAGATTTACTCAGCTGTCAGAAGTCCTGTTGAATTAAACAAACAAGCAAACACACAAGTTCAGTTCTACATACAATTTTGTAGCTGGAAATAATAAAACACATAGCTAGTCCTACATAAAGATACCTTTTATGGCTATTAAACACACTGATTTTCCATAGGATGCAGAGTGAGAGTAGATTTTGTATGTTAATTTTAGAAATACTCAGCTCAAAGACCTAGATTAATATCTAGAATGAATTATATATACTATTGGTAGGCTTACCATAATTGTATCCTTTGTAGGTTCTTTTATTTTTGGCAACACAAACGGTTTTCCAGAGCTGATTTTTAAGGGATCTACAGGGTAACTAGTTCGGCAGATGGCATTCTGTTAGCAGAAAAAAAAAAAAATCTTATTGCTTGAATATTCAACCTATTACTAATAAAAGGTCTTGGAAACAAGACAACATTAAAAATATTTATTTTTTAATTATTAAAAAAATAAAAAAAAAATATTTAATAACATCAACTAACTGTACCAAGCAGCTAAATGCAATAAAACTTCATATTGCAAGAGTGCAGAAGAGCAAGTTTAGATGGTGTAGGTACTGAAGTATCATTAAGCAAACAACAAATGAGCTTTTTATGAGATAATTTAACCTAAGCTCTATCCAGCTACTTAAACATCTGTAGAAGCAAACAAGAACTTCCTGCAAGTTGACCGCCACATGAACCAGCAAGAGTTGGCTATTAAGGGAGCTAAATAGCTTTTGCATGGGGATCCACCGCTCTTCTGCCTTAGCAAGCAGACAGGTAGGTTAAGTGCAGCTTTCAGGAGCTCCTGTTACGCTGCCCAGGGAGGAGGGGAACGTGCTGCGGTACTACTGGCCTTTCATGACTCCTTCAAAGCCAACTGAGAAATCCTTTGCGGGGAAGAGAGATGAGCTTTCTCCTGGAGTCCACCCCTTCCCCCTCTTTTTTTTTTTTTTTTTTTTTTTCAGTCCAGGATATTTACTTTCGGATTACAACAATGAAGAAGGATTGCAACCCCCTGCAGTGCACTTTGGCACACCACTACCACTAGAGTGTAGCTAACAGTAGATGAATTATACCCACAGAAAAATGCAGACCTGTGAATGTGTGTGTAAGCTTAGGTCAAATGTGGTCACTGGTTAGGAATCAAAATAATGGGGGAAGAAATTAAAAAAGTCAGAACTTCTTTGCATTCTAAGCATGAAATATTTTGATTTTGTTTTGTTTTAAAGTGAACCTTGAACTTTCATTTAGACCTTTCATTCATCTTGTTTTTCAGTGGTGCAATACCTTACACCTAAGTGAAATATTTGGGAAGAGGTGTGGTTCTGAGGGAAAGATGAAAAGGAAAAAAAAAAAGTGGGTTCAGGTCACCACTTAGTGCTCAGCTGTCCATTTATTGATACAGCTCTAGTTTTATTGTTTTGCTGGAATTGTGATATCCTCCAGCTGCTCTGGAGGAGTGAAATAGAAAAACTAATTACCCTCAAATAAGGACTACAGTGAAGAGCATTTGAAAGGTGTGACCTACTACCCCTTCAAGATGTCACAGTGCCCCAGACAAGGAAGAATCCAGAGGATTGCTAGCGCCAGGGAGTAGATATACAGGAAAGCTAATTTCAGTAACAGAAAGAAGAGGATTGTACAGAAGAGTGAGCTCTAGATTCAAATAGCAGGGCTACAGCATTATCAGTAAGCACTGCTAATAATGGAGATAATCAGAGGCTCAGAAAGAGTCCTGTCCCTCGTATCTCAATCTGGACTCCTAATAACATGGCAATGTATCATATTAAAACTATTATATTCCAATTATTGTTCAAAGTTGTTTTAAACTTGCTTATTTGCTTTTAAGAAAATTTGCATTTCTGTCTTCCTGTGAACACCTTCACACACATTAAAAACACCACCATCTTGCCTTTTAGACTACAAGCAACATCTACTTTGAAGTAATACAAAACCCAAAATGTTTTGCAGTTCTTTACACCAAAAAGTTTAAAAGTTAAGATAATAATAAAAATAGAAATTACTAGCTTACTTGGGAATGTGACAACGCAGTAAGGTAGAGAAGAGTGTTCTTAGAAGATGTTACATCGGGAAATAGGATTTGCAGCGTAAGGTTTGGCATTGGAAAGTGTTCACCTTTTTCAATCTATAAGAAACAAGAAAAATGTTTTGACTAGTACTTTCCTTACTTTATTGGTATTTAATTATGCTTTTTTCCTTCTCTATATTTTTCTTCTGTGTCTTTTTTTTGTTAAACATTTTTACAGTCTGTCACACAAAAAGTGGTATGATGAACTCTTACTTTTTCCCCCTCCTGACCACTCATTTGTGGTAAGCTGCTTGCAGAGATAAGTTATGCTTATAAGATCATAAATGGTATGCTCTGCAGTCCACCAGCTCTCTTTCATATTCAGAGAACACATATTTTGAAAAGAGATGAACAATATCTAAAAAAACATACACAAAAAGCCTCAGGATTACTGGATTTAAAATTTTAGACTAAAAGAAGTAGTCAAGTAAAACACTGTAGGTGGGATAGAAAATATAACAACTGTTGCCTTTGTTGCTTATTGAGAGCAAGAACAATGGGCCTTTCCCATCGCCCATTTTTTATAGACAGAAAGTTGGTTCAGAGACTTTTATCCTCTGTATATGGGACTCTTGTTCATCTTTGGATTTGACACTGGGAAACAAGGATGCTCTCAGTTTAACTAAATTCAGTCCTACTGCAACTTGAGACTGGGCTTCTACTCCATAACATATCTTTCCCAAGTGATTTTGGATTGCAGTATTCATTCCATTGTGAAGACAATGTTCTTGGAGCATGGCATATGCCTTTTTTCAGAGCTGACAGGATTTTGGAAATATCTGTTCTAAACTGTAATGGATGTAGGCCAAGTTCTCATCTATTAACATATGCAGCAGCTATAAAACCCACTGGAATTACTCCACAGGAAATGGACCACTCTGAGAACCTCTGACTCACTTTATTCTAAAGCAAGGAAGAAAAAAACTGTTAAACAACGTAGAAGGTTTAACATATTGCATAAAATGAAACTACTTAAGTAACAGGCTATCACATTGATTGATTCAAACTAAATGAAAATATATATAGTTTTAATTGTGTCTTACCCTATAATGCAGAGTAACTTCATCCCCAATCTGCTCTGTTGTGTTAATAGCAGTAGGGATGGTATCATTTGCAGCAATTATAACATGGTGTTCTTTGAAAACACTGCGGATTTAAAAACAGAAACAGTAAGAACAAAACTTCATAAAAACTGTAGTAAGTGAATTATTTTTGTTAAGCGCACTGCTGCTTCTACTAATTTTCTGAGAAGTGTTCACTTTTTATCGTGTACATTTCAAACGCTGTGTTCAGTTAAAACAAGGAAATGAGTAAATATTGCCTGTGCAGTTCCTTATTCTAAGAACTGAACATTTGAAATGCATCCAAAATGAATTTACACATGCACACCATGCCCTGTAATTCTACTGGTAGTATTTATGATGTTTTTCAGGGATGGAATTTAACTGAATTTAACTGGAATTTAACAGGGATGGAATTTAGCTGGGGTTGTTTAGTCTGGAGAAGAGGAGGCTCAGGGGAAACATTATTGCTCTCTACAATGGCCTGAAAGCAAGTTGCAGGGAGCTGGAGGTCGGCCTCTTTTTGCAGATAACTAGCAACAGGACTAGAGGACATGGCCTCAAGTTGCACCAGGGGAGGTTTAGGTTGGAAATTAGAAGACATTTCTTCTCAGAAAGACTAGTCAGGCATTGGAATGGGTTGCTGAGGGAGGTGGTGGAGTCACCGTCCCTGTGGGTGTTCAAGGAAAGTTTGGATGTGGTTTAGTGAGTGATATTGATGGTAGGGGGTTGGTCGGACCAGATGATCTTGAAGGTCTTTTCCAACCTTAATGATTCTGTGATTCTACAAATACCAGCTATTTCTGAAAGTACTGTATAAGACCTGCATTAAAGCTTATATCTGAACTGATAGAAACAACTTTCTGTGAATCTAAAATTAAGGCTAATTTTTGAAGCTGGAGATCAGACACTACACCATGCAACATTACATTAATACAAAGTTGTGGCTACCAGGAAGCTGAAAGTGTTTTCTTTCTTATGCACCTGAAATGCCTTTGAATGAACAGGGCAAAGTACAAGAATCAACAAAAGCTGCTGTTGTACTTGCAAGTTGCAGACTGAATTTAAATAGATAAAAAGGAGCTGCAGCAAAACGGAGTTGTTATCCCTACCTTTTCCTATACCTGCTCTTTCAATGAAGCCTGTTCTTCCTATTCATGAGAAGCAGTTGCTTGTAGATACTGAGTGCAGCTTAAGAACAAAGCAATACTCTATTGTCTTTGAACATCTGGCATTTACTATGTTAGCAAACAGAAGTACAGAGAAGCATATATACCTTACAAATATTAATCCTACTTCATATTTTACTGGAATTGTAACTTGTCCTCTGTTGTCACCCAAGGTCTCAGGTGGTTCTTCGCTGTCACTAAAATAAAACAACATATACAACTTATATCTTATGTCTGACCTTGATACTCATCTGCACATGTGACAGGACTACCAGGTGGCAAGGGATATGAAGAAATTGAAATACCTACAGTTCTGGGTGTGAAAACCTATATTCCAATTAATTACAAAAAAACCTACGTATTTCCAATTAATTACTATTACCCCAGCAAGGAGGCTGTGGGTGCACAAGAAGTTGGGAGAGACAGAACCAGGACAGCTGACCCAGACTGACCAAAGTGGTGTCCCACACCGTGTGGTGTCATACTCAACAATAAAAGGTGGGGGAAAAGATGGAGGAAGGGGGGACATTGGGAGTGATGGCATTTGTCTTCCCAAGAAATTATTACACATTTGGAGACCTGCTTTCCAAGAAGTGGCTGAACATCTGCCTGTCAACAGGAAGCAGTGGATTCCTTGTTTTGCTTTGCTTGCGTGCGTGGCTTTTGCTTTACCTTGTAAACTGACCTTATCTCAACCCATGAGTTTTCACACTTATATCTTTCTGATTCTCACCCCCATCCCACCTGGGAAGAGTGAGAGAGTGGCTGCGTGGTGCTGAGCTGTCTGCCAGGGCTAAACCACAACAGCCTTGAGGGTCAGAACTTTTTGTTTAGCATACAATAAGGTTGCAAAAGAAGAAAACTACCATGAATTCTGACTCATTTGTGACTTACAGGATCTAGAGACAAGCAGCAATTTGTTTAGTACACTAAGTCCTCTGCTAGACAAAGTACATCTGCAAAACTGCCAGCTCTACAGACTGTTTAGCCACTTCTAAGTTTAGACATGTCATCCTTGATTTACCATGAAACAGAAAGCTGTAGAGTTTCCTAAATACAATCAGAAGATAAACAAGCAACAATTGGAACTAACCTTGTTGCATATACATCAACAGTGGCGTTTTCCAGAAGATATGATGCGTTGAATTGGAATGATATTTTGAAGGAAATCTGTTTGGAGAAATACATTGCACACTTAATTTTTTTTTTTTTTTACAAAGAAAAAGAATTAAAAACATAATAATAAGGTTTGGACTGATGAAAAATGAGCAAAACTTTGCTACTTTTATCTACGGGATCCTTATTAATATTTTAACCCTTTTCTATGAAGGAATCTACTTTTTTGAATTTGTCCCAACAAAGAAAGAAATAAGTTATCACTTATTAAACATGAGCATCAAATTTTTAGAGCTGAGAAGCCTCCATAAGTCTTAACACATAGTATATTAGGAATACATAGCTACATAATTCTTAATACAAAACAATTGCTCTTGCAAGCAATTTATCAATTGGATATATCTGAGGAAGAAACACTTTTTTTTCTCCACTGAGGAAGAAACAAAGCATAAAAGCCTGGTAATTGCAACGGAGATGAGTGGCCTAAAGAAGGCTTCTGGAAACTCACCTAATATATAATGAAACAACTAGAATTCTGAACAGAATTTACAGTGTAAATAAATGGCTACTAAGTCTCTCAAGAAATCCACACTCATTCTATCTAGGGCAAACCTAACACAGTTTGGTGCCATATAAGATTTGTAAACAAGTCCCAAACAAGTCGCATTGAATAGGGTAAATTTTTTATACAAACCAAAGTTTTACTATTTGTCACAGTAAGGACTTTTCAGCTCAGATTTTTATCTTTTCTTTAATGGTTACAAATCTTTATTACAAAGTGATACAGAGAAAATTGTCTTAGATATTTCTTCATATTAAAAATAAACTCAGGAAGAGACTTTAAAAAGGAATGTATTAGGGATGCATATCAGTGAATTGGAGATTAATTTTCCAATGCAACGAAGGGAATTAAATTTATAGATTTAGGGGTCTATAGCTACATACATACTGACAAAGAAAGAAGAAAAAATGAAAAAACTAGAAAATCTGGGGATGGAGAGTTGTGGGCACTGGCTTTGGGTAGTATGCTCATTTGGCTTCAGGAAAATAACCACTCATTGACTTCCTGAAAGTCCCATGTACCTGTTCCAGGTTGTGTTTTGGAGGCAATGTAAGAGGACATCACTCCTGACCCTCCCTCTGTTATGCATCTGCAGAACAGACCTGATAATGATAGGGGAACAGACAAGAAACTAACAGGAAAGACAGTTTGTCTTGCTTGCTTGCAATACGATATTTCCCAGATCAATATTAGACTACTTCAGTGAGGCTTAGATGTATATTTTCAAAGGCTAAGTTCAGCTAAAACTCCTTCTCTTTCCTAGCTGGAGATACAGACTCATCACTAGAGAGATTCAAGCTGGTACTTGATTTCAAGTGGACCGCTTGCTGGAAAAGCCTCTCAGTCTCCACTGAGCACGGGTGAAACCTTGATGCTTGGCTTTGGCAGATCCAGGTTAGCATCTCCACATGCCAGCTTACCCTCTTTTCAAACAGCTGGTTACATTTTTTATATGAAATTACTGAAGTCATAGGCTCAAACCTTTGGAAAGTCAGTGCCTGATGTCTTAGTATATTTTTTATAACACACCCAAAACAATATCCTATGCATTTGAGACAGATCTTTCTAGCTAGGTGTGCTCTTGCCTTCTGTTAGTGTCATTGATGGCAGTATGCACTTTTTACCTCCTTACATACCACAGCTGCCTGTAAAGGTACCAAAGACCTGATATTTTCATGTCTGGCTCAGTGTACTTGCTATGTGTCTCTGCCTTCCGATTTTGCCACAGAGAAGAGTGCCATCAGAGAAATTCATGTCAAAGACAGCTTAGGAAATGTGCATAGACAAGTTTTTGAGTGAACACAAGACAAAAGAAATTCAGAAGTGATAGTGACTAGCCTGGCCTTAGGATAACATGAGGCAAGGAAATTATGCATGTGGGAGAAATTTTTACCTCTTCTGCAGTTTTTAGAAATGGATATCCCACTTTACAGGTGATATTGTGATTAGATTCACAACTATCTTTCTGTATATCCTAAAAACGAGAAGAAAGTGAAATTATCACCATGTGCTAACTCCTAAATTTTGACTAAGCATCAAGGGGCTATAAAACATATATAGCATTGTAATTTTTCATTATTAAAACATCATCAGAGTCAAAGCCTTAATTGAGCTGGGATAGAATCAGGACAACTTCTGCAAAACAATTTCCACAAAGGAACATCTGCATCAGTTAGTTTCCATTACTGAACTTTAGTACTTACTATATACAAGCTGGACATTATCCAAATTAGTCATGGGGTCTAATAGATCAACATGGATATAAGTACACAGGTTTTACACATAGTTTTGTAAATGTATTCCTAACTTAGCAATAAAAACGTCATTCAGCTGTCAGCTGACTTCTCTCAGTGTGCAGCATCTGGACTGCTGACTGAAAACAAACTTCTCAAATGATTTCCACCTGAGCTATCGCGAATTCATAGCTTCTACTGAGGAATGCAGAAGCAGATAGCTTGAAGATGCTATATGAAGCTGTGATAAGGCAGACACTGATTATGCCTCCCTACCAAGACAGTGCAAAAGGAGAATTCTGGAGGCACAGGAGCCATTCTGATAAATAATGAGGCATTTCTGGGTCTAGAGAGAAATGTAGAGATGTTTCATGATTCTGACGTTCATCTGAGATGCAGCCACTTACTGTCTAAGTGGCATTGTGAAATGTGTCAGTCATTAACAGAGGTTTATGCCATAGTCAGGTCAAAGTAAGTGCATTCTTTTAGAGGTATAAGCAAGGACAGCACTCTCAATGAATCTTTTACAATCAACTGAGATGATGTCAGAACAGTGAAATTGTCTTGATGCAAAGACTTCCTCAGATCTCCCTAGCAATGAGTTACGAGAAATGTGAAAAATTCCTACCTCAATGCCAGCAAAAATAATATTTGGAGAGTACTGGACCAAAGCTCTGGTATTATAGGCACTGTCTTTTTTATTCTTGATAGAGAGCTGGATGGTGAACTTATCATTGCGTGACTTTACAATGAATGGAGAAGAGCTGTGAAATAAAGTATGATTGTTAGACATGTTAAATTTTGGACATGTTCTTAAAAATAGAAAGGAACATCTTTCAATGTCCAGACTCTATTGTTTCTGATTTGAAAATTATACCACAGCTCTATTTTACCAGACTAAAGATATTATAATTGACATACAAATTTTGTACAAATATCAAGCAATACAATAAACCCAGTGTAGTTACCTGTCTCCAGCTATGCTTGCTTTTACATTCAGAACAAGATCTGAAATGCATTTATTTTTGGCTCCACAATCTTTTGTGAAAGGAATCTGCAACAATAGTATTTTTATTCTCAATTTTATTACATTGATTATTAAAATTAAATACTTGCATTTTATTTTCTTATCTAATTTTATATTAGGTTTTCTGTCTGACAGTCAAAGAAGTATTCCCTAATGTTAATCAGTTCAACATGCCAATATCCTGTAAAATGTGCAGGTAAAACATAACTTTCCTACTTATTCTGTTATAAGTGATTCATCTAGGTTAGAAAAAGAAACAATAGTAAAAGCATGAATGATGCCAAGCACCACCAAAATATGTAACTAATATTTCCCTGCTCAATCTATGTTAAAAAAAAGAAAAAAAAAAGACAATAAAATTGCTTGTACTCTTCTATCTTCAGTTAACTCTGGACAGCTATAAAACCACAGGCTGGTTCCAATGCTCATTCACTCCTGAAGACTCATTTAGAGTAAACATCTTCTGGACAGGCTTAACAACCCTCCCTCTTTAGTCATTTGGGGCCAATACTTTCAGGTCTTGTATGAGCCATGAATTTTACTTTAAATATTCTTCTTATTAATACAGAATCTTGCTGACTTACATATTCAGATATTGAATTTGGCAGATTGCTGTCAAGAACAGGTCCACTCTCTGGATCAGAAAAATTGAACTCCAGCAAAACCTTTACAGAGTCCTGAAAATCAGGTTTATCCTAGAACATAAAGCAAACAAAGTTGCTGTTATGAACATTCACATTAATATCTAAGCCAGTAAAGGAGGATATACAAAGCAAACCAAATGCTAAGGTAAAATATTTTTCAGTCACACTTCATCCTTGCTAGAGAAGCATTTGAATGTTCGGAACACATTTAATGTACAAGCCAGTCCTTATAAATACCTGCTAATGTTTTTGTGTATCTCAGCTTGTCATAAAAATGTCACATAGCCAGAGCATTTCCAACACAGTTGCATTAAAGAGTGTGTCAGAAATGTCAGCTTGTACACTTTCCTTCTTAGTTGTGTTTAAAAAATCAGTAAGACAAACAGCAGTCATATCATGTTATGTGAAGTCAAACTGAGACCTGCTGCTAGGAAACGTACTGCATATTCAAGAAAATGCTAGCCATCATTTATCATCAGTTTTGAATTATGATACAACTGTGAAGTTGCTAAATGTTTTAAATGTGGGGAGCTTGTATTATACACCTCTATTCACTCTGTGAATTAGTTATAATCTGAGCAATTTCATACTCATAGTTGCCAATTACATTTCTACCTTTACGGTGAATTAGTATTCTCTATGCCAAACTTAATTTAGGAGTTTTTGATTACTTTTATATTAGAAGAAATAGCAGCAATATGCAAATTAAAATTCCAGCCCACATACTCCTGCAGAGTTTTAAATGCAACTGAACTATTAACAAGTTTAAGCTGCTTAATTCAACTAAATATGTTATGCATTTTCTTAAGACACACCCATAACAGAGAGACAAAGGTAAATAGACCACATAAAAAAGTAAATAGTTCATACCTATATACATATATATGTATATAAAGAGTAAATATATAAATAGTAAATGCATTTTATGTACACTTTTAAGATTAATTTTGGATGCTGATTTTTTTTCCAATTTACAATTAACTGAATACATTTGGATCATTACAATATCAACTTGAGAAAAATATAGCCACTTTAAATGATTTACTTGCCAACATGTAGAAGTTATGTTTAATACATTCTGACCCTTTGATAGTTATATTTTTTTGCATTTTCCTCTCATGGGTTTCTGTGAACAAGCTTCGAGATATTTGTCTTTGTGAGTCAAGAGTAACCCAATACTGCAGATCTGCAAAGGAAGTTCAGAATTAATATTCTGCAAAATTTTACTTCTACACATTATTTTTTTCCCAGTATCATAAATATGCTTTGAATAGTAAATATAAAAGAGAGTTGCATTCCATTTGGGGGGAAATAAATTAATGTGAGCATAGTAGCTTTATAATGGAAAGATTCCATAGCTCAGTGCTTGTCTACTTACTTGATTCAAATATATCTTCCTTTGATTTTAGTCTGGTTTTAAAACAAATTGTGGCGTTTATACATATTGTTTTTCTTTTATTTATCTGACAATTTTGCTGTTGGATATTGATGCTTTTGGGTATAAACTGCATGGAAACATTTACTTCAGCCACATCACGAGACCTTAACAAACACACACATACACAAAAAAAAGAGACAAAGCACCTTGAAAATAATAGCAGCAACTTTTAAAACTTATATTAATGAACTAACTAATAAAATTTGCAACACTGAACATTAAAATACACATATATCACAATCTAAACAATTAATTAACTATACACTCTCTACATAGTACCAGTAAACAATATATTAAAGATAAAGTGGTCAAAGGGCTTCTCCTCAGTGCTCTACATGTTTCAGAATGGATAACAGATGAAAGGAAAGATTTTAAAATCATTTAAGCAACACTAAAGAGCCCTTCAGTCTCTTTTCAAAAGAGACTGAAGACCCTTACCCATCCTCAAGTGCAATGACAGATGAACAAGTTATTACACAAGAGCTAGAAGATAGAGTGTCATGTTAGGTTGTGTGTTGATAAATGGGCTGAGGAATTTGCTGCACCTTTAACTCCCCTTTACCCACACCCCCTGCAATGCCTCTACCTTTGCTTTGAGCCAGTTCCTTTTTGGCCTCAAGACACCGGTCTCAAGTATGTCAGTGTACTAAATTAGGCAAAAAATGTAGCTGACAGAATAGCTTTCTTCAGATGTGTGATCTAAACATGACAGTGAAGGAGCAGATGAGTCCCGCTCCCAGAAAATGTAGGGACAGAGGCAGGTGTATGGCATTGGGCAGCTGGGAGGGAAAAGGCAGGAGCTGTGGCCACCAGCCAGCAGAACCCAGGCCCTGGGAACAGCAGTGCTTGAGCAGCATGGACAGTCCTCACTCTTGCCCTTATCTCCTCCTCATGGTCATCTCTTGCTGGAAGGGCTCAGCTTTTCCTCTTCCTGGGTCACTTTAAATGGCAAAAGCTTTGATGCAGCTGCATGGTGACCAGGCTGAGGAACAGGTCAAAGTTAAAGAAACAAATAAGGAAAATAAAGGGTGGGAGGGGATGGGTGACCTTTGCTCCAATTAGATGAGATTCTGGGCTAGCTCATTGCACGGCTGCACAAACATTTGGAAGGAGAGCAGAAAGTGGTGGGACTGCTCAGCCAGCACTGGTCCGGGTCAAAGAGAAAGCCAAACTTTTCTGTATAAAGAAGAATGCCTATGGCCAACAGCAAATATGAAGCAACAGAGATTAACTTAAGCTTGCATCAAAGAATTTTAAGCAAAATTATTTTACCTCACACTTACTATGGTTAGATAGCTTAATGTCTTGCTAAACCCCGCTGACCTGACTGACCATGGAGCTTTTAAGCACCCTGGACTCTACAAGTCATTGAGAAAAAGAGGAATTTCTGTGGCATCCTTGCTCATCAGAAACATACTTTAAAGAATTTAGATCTTTGGAACAGAGACTTTTGATGCTCTCATGCAAACTTGTGAATTCAATCCAGTGCTAACAGACCAATAAATTATAGTAATATAAAGAACCAAAAGCTACTGTAAGCATTACAGGCCAAGTTGGAAGTGAAAAAGATTCTTTTGCTAGTATCAAGATTTAAAACAGATCAGATATGCATTGAAACAAATGGTAAAAAACTTACAGAAAATAAGTGCTCCCTGAACAAGTCTTTAAAGTGTTTAATGTGAATATTGGGCATTTTGTGTACCAAAGAAGAGATGGGTTGTGACGGATTCCCAGCTTTTATAAAAATACAGAGAGAACTTAACTGTCATTATCCTAAGTAAAAGTTTAAAAATGTCACCAAAATTAAGAACAGAAAATATAAATCAGGAAATATTATGAGATCAAAGTCCAGCTTCTGATTTTTTTATGGGGGAATGTGTCCCATAACTCTTCAAATGCTGAAGTTAGTAATACTGAGTTTCCTTCCTAATCATTGTACAGTTTCAGATCCTGATCCTACAAAGACTTTGATGCATTCTTTTCTGTACTGAGAGCTTGCCTACTAATTTTGCAGAACATCTGGGGAAGACAATGCAACAGGCAAAAAGGTAAAGGAGGAAAGGAGTGTAACACAGCACAACAGAATGTATTTAAAGATTATTAATAGTTTCTGTAACATTCTTCTATGTTAGGCTGTAAGAGCTAGAAGTCAGGAAAACAAAATCAGAAAAATGACTTTGCTAAGGAGTCTTCTGTAAGCTGTGAAATGCGAGAAATTCTCTAAAAATCTCAAGTTTTTAGCTGAATTGTTTTCCATCCTAACTTTGTATGCATTTTTGCTAAAAGGTGAGTAGATCAAATGAGTTTTCTCAATGAACCCTTTACATTTGAAGCTGTCCTTCATATTGGTGATAAAACAATACACAATATAGTGTATAAAAGAGAATGCTTAGTTTTATTTATTTATTTATTTATTTCATTTTACGTAGTGCCATGACTGGAATCAGTTTCTATTTTGAATATGATGTAGCAGGACAGGGTCTTCATACTTGGCTAACAAGGTTTCTAAAACATTTCTATATTTATTACTACTGTCTATTAACTTTTATATTTCCTCCAGAGAGACATGAAACTATGAAGATTTACAGTCAAAGTATGAGATGAAACCTGTTGAAACTTGTATTCTTACAACAGTTGAAACTGTAGTGCATGCAAGTTACATAGATATCACAAGACAAATTATTTTCTAGCCTGACAGCTGCTGTGAGCATCCTTACCAGAAGAGGGCAGCCCCACCAAGGCCTCCAATAGTGACATCAATCAGCCCATCATCGTTTAAATCCATTTCTCCATGCACGGACTGGCCAAAAAATTTCACTGTCTCCCCATCTCCACCTGATGCAATACGCTGTGAAAAGCATTAAGAGGTATATTCAGTGCATACTGATGCATTTTATAAGAATATCCAAGATGCATTTGTTGGCAGTTGGATGGCTTTTAAACTTTAAATGTTTTAAATTTTCTTTACAATACTCCTAAAAAGGTTACCATGGTAACCCTTATAAACACACTATAAATGTTCAGAATTACAGAATACAGAATATTTCAGAAGGTTTCTAACAAAAACATGCAAATATATTTTCTAGCAATACTATAGTCAAATTTGGTTAAATCAGACAGTTTAAAAGTACTGAACATTTTAAAACAGAAACTCTCATGACAGGCAAAGTCATAATTTGATTCTACATTGCAAAGACATGCAGAAACGGGAATTATGCTGCATATAATAGCACCTGTCAACCTGTGAAGTTTTACTTCATACCTGTGTATATTTTTTATTGATTGTGTTGCCACGGCCATGATAAATATAAACAGCTCCCCGATGATCATCCTCTAAGGGAGATCCTATTACAATGTCATTATACCCATCAAGATTGAGGTCCTTCACTGCAGCAATCGCAGTCCCGAAGCGTGCACCACAGGGCTCATTCTTAAGAACTTTGCAGGTGTCATGTTTTAACGGCGAACAGCATGTTTGCTTTACAGGTTCGAGACTCATCTGATATTCAAACTTTGTCTGTGAAAGAACAGATTTAGAGATTGTGGATTTCCATGAGCTATGCAGGTTTTCCATAGCTATGCAGGTTTTTAAGAGCTCTTGTACAGAAGACAAACTGGTGAGTTAAATAAAACAATTACATCCTATTCATAATGAATGAGAGCACTGCAGAAACTGATTCTGTAACTATGCTATTTTTAAGCAGTGTTTGTGAAAGACCCTCGCTCCCTCTCTTTCTCCATCTAGATCCTTAAATACGTTATGCTTATTCTTATGCAAAAGTTGCATGTTTACAGGAAAAGCATAGTTTTATAACAATATTTGGATGTTATTATAAGTAAACTACTTCATTCTTAAGATAGCATAAAGATTTCTTCCAAAGGCAGTCTTTTAATTTGAGAAGTAAGCCAAGTTTCTGATGAATCACAAATGGCAATACCGCTATTCCAGAACAAAGGAAAGGATTTGTCTTACATAGACTGAATTCTATCTTCAGCACACACATACTGCATGGCCTCACGTATGTACTCTTCTGGTGAACTGTGTCTAGTGTGCATGTCCTAAACCAAAACCACACATACAGTATGGCATGTAACCCATCTTTCCAAGAGATTCCCCAGGAGCCTCTCTTCAGACCCTTTTCCTGCCATAGTATTTTAGGAGACCATTGTTTCTAGGACCTACTTTGATAACTGTTACAACAATATACAATGATGCTGGACCAAAAGAAGAGAAAAAAGATGAAAAAAAAGTATATACAGACATTGGGAAGGAGGGACTTACCAAATTAAGAAAATCAACTGTATCTGATATACTGCTTGATCTAGCTGTGATATGCTTAAAAGCTCTTGAATGTATGGGGTTTATCTCTAGGCTGGTAATTGAATCATAAAATCATTGAAACACGTAGTTTTAAGATAGATGAGCCCTACTATTCTCTAGTGTGTGACAGAAGGAAGAAAATATGATAGAAAATTAATGTTATAATTTTTCATCTATTCCATATTTCAGTTTAGAGGATATAGTGCTTATCTGTAGAAAATGCTCTATTAGAAAAAAGGTGAGAAGAAAGTTTTCAAAAAATATACAGTGTCATACTCTCAGTTGTCAAAAAAACGTTTCTCTGTTTTCAACTGGTCATCATCCCCAACTCAAATTATCATATTTCATTAAAATAAGGTTATGAAGACAGAAGGGAGCACATTCTGTTCCTGGTCAATAAACATTATCCTTACCTTGTTCAGAGCATACACATACACTTTCCCCTGCTCCTCTTTTTCAGTTCCCATATACATAGGAGCTCCAACAAGAAGAAGGTCTGTAAAAGAGTCTCTGTTGATGTCAACTGTGGTAATAACACCTCCAAAGTATGAGCCAATCTGCAGAAAAATAGAAGGTATAAATCAGACGCAGAGTCAGTAGCATGATGCAACAATTCCTACTGAGAGACCTGTTTTACAACTGTTTTACAGTTGATTACAACAATGACAAATATTACCATTATGCAGAAGTTTTCTTTGCTACCTAGAAGATCCTTCTGGTCTGCATGTTTTTGAAGCTTGTTTCTGCTTTAGGGTTCATTGTTAGATTTATTTATTTATTTATTTATTTAAGGCTGGTCCATCCAACTTCCAACTTGGTTGGATTTGAAAAGTACAAAAGGGGCCTCTTATCTGCTAAGGAGATTGGAACCTCTCAGGAGAGACAGCATTTGAACAGATGTGTCTTGGGGAAGTTAGTCCCAATGGTATTAAATAGAGAGAAAAATCAATGGTCATAGGCTCATGAGGGGAAAAAGGTAGGATGATAGATAAAAGTTCTTAGCTAGCACAGGCACTATCCAAAATTCCCAAGTTGCTACTGAATGAAGAGGAACAAGATTTACACAAAGAGCTAGATTCACTCATAGTTTAGGCACAAGGTGTGGGATTCATCTGACATTTATTTTATAGCTAAGCTAGACACCCTTGATTTCCTTTACACTTAACATGAAAAGCAGTCCTTTCTAGTGCTGGATGCATCTTATTCAACAGAAAATGCTTCAGGTAGGACAAATCACTCAAACCTTAAAAATGCCTTCTTTCCTTCATTGACTCTAAAAGCGTCCAAGATTGATTAGCTGAGCTGCAAACACCAGCTACCAAAGATAAATATTAGGTAACCTGAGTTGTTCTGAACGAAGCTTGTACTGCAGCCTGAAGAGACTGGAGTAGGAAGGTCTTTCAACTTGTCTGTGCATTGTATTATACTACCACCTTTTATTATGTAGTTACATGATTTTTTTTTTCCAGCAGGAGCAGCTGCTACTGAATGTAATGAGCAGCTGTTCAATATTTTATGGTATCCCAGATGATGCTCACTCACAGAACCCTGCTGTCCTGGTTTCAGTTAGGACAGAGTTAATTTTCCTCCTAGTAGCTGGCAGGGTGCTATGTTTTGGATTAGAATGAGAAGAGCGCTGATAACATGCTGATGTTTTAATTGTTGTAGAGCAGTGCTTACACCAAGCCAAGGACTTTTCAGCCTCTCTCTGTCCTGCTAGCGAGCAGGCTAGGGATGTAGCAGGAGCTGGGAGGGGACAGACCCAGGACAGCTGACCCAAACTGGCCAAAGGGGTATTCCATACCATCTGACGTCATGCTGAACAATATATAGGGGTGGCTAGCCGGGGTGGAGGGGGGGGGCCGGCTGCTCGGGGATAGGCTGGGCATCGGTCAACGCGTGGTGAGCAATTGCATTGTGCATCACTTATTTCGTACACATTATTACTATTAATACTATTATTATTATTATTATTGTTGTTATTCTTTTCCCTGTCTTAATAAACTGTCTTTATCTCAACTCACAGACTTCACTTTCCCGTTTCTCTCCCCCATCCCGGAGAGGGAGGGGGGAGGGTGAGCGAACGGCTGTGTGGTGTTTGACTGCCAGCCGGGCTAAACCACAACACCTGCTTATCACATCTGTTTCTTGCCAATAGCGTACCCTTTCCATGCAGCAGACAGAAAATTGCCAGTGCAAGAGATGGCTACAACCACTCTGACATCTGCGAAGACTTACCCCAAACAGAGAAGATTTCCAATGTTCTCTAACTAGTATAAGTCTACTTTCTATTACATATTACACCACAGCATTCACCTAATTTTTAGTTCTGATCTTGTAACCTTTCTGATTACAACTTACAGTTTTGCTTTTTTGATACAGAGTTTTGTCATTTACATCATCATTTCTATGTCTCATGCCATATTCCTCTCACGTGTAAATCATGAATGCATACTTACTTGTTCTCCTTTTAGCCTCTGAAGTACTTGCACCTCTTTTCCCTCCATTTTATAAATGATAACTTGGCCAGTGTGATTGTATCGTGGCTGTCCTGTTATATACAGCACACCTCCAGGTGTCAATGCTGAATTCACAGTATAGCCTAGGAAGCAGGAAGAATTCAAGATGCAGTAAACACAGAATGCATCAGGAATAATTGCTGTGATTCAGAACCTTTTTAAGGGGAGGTTCTGCAAATAGATGTTTACACTTAATTGTGCTAGAGAACAATAGCAGAGTCAAATAAAAGGGCTGGATGTGTATTTGCCTGCAGGTTCAGAGTCACGAGCATCAGTGTGTCATTAAACCTGGTGAGGCTGGTGAGTCTAAACTTCTGCAGAATTTTTTATAACGTTCGCTTTGCTATTCTTACATAGTGTAAGAGAATGATGGCACAGATTAAATAACAGGTGAATAGCTGGTTGAAAAGAACAGTTGTCACTGGCTCACTGCCAAACTGATGGTGTCCAGGTGTGATTCTGGAGGCATTTTGAACCTGGCTCTGTTTAATATTAACAACAATAAAACAACTTGAGCGGAAAAAGACTTATAAAATTTGCAGATAAATAAAAATTGCAGCAGGGTTGCAAGTATGGTGGAAAACAGTGTCTAAATTTGAAGTGACCAAATTGGACATATAAAAAAATAGTTAATAGAGTCTGTAAAGAAGGGAAAAATGTACTTAGGGAAAAAGATTAAATGATTCTAGTGTTGACTCCTCATCATTGAGATGTGTATTACATGAGAGGAGGTAACAGAGAGCAAGCAGAGACAGGGATGAGCAAGGCCATTGAGATAGTTTTTGGTTGAAAAGGCTCAGAGGAAAAGAAGAGCTTGCCAATATGTAAAACATTATATAAAAATGATGGCGGTAAACTCTTGTTCTTGTCCACCAAGTGAAAGAAGATAGCTTAATTTTAAGCAAAGAAGACTTAGATTGGATATTGTATCAAATTCACACTTTTTAAGTGTGAAGGCAGAGAAAAATTTGAAAATGGTGCTAGGGGAATCTTTGAAATCTCTGAACAGATTAGACATCTCCACTGGAAAAAGTCTAGATATGCTTAGGGCTGCAAGTGTTTGGACTATTTTTTTGACGGTAGAAGTAGTGATCTTTTTTTAAAGAAAAACAACAAAATCATACAAAAGACACGTCCATAAATTATAAATTCTCCCAGGCTCCTAGAATATAAGGAAATACTCTGTAAGAGAATCTTTGTGAATGAGATTTTAGAGAGCACTTGTAGCATTTATCAAGAAATATTACAAACTGGGCTAATTCTCTTACCTAGATAGGCTGCAAGAGGTTCATTTTTTTCTGAAAATCTGTCACGAAAGGTGTCATTAGTTGGTATTGAAATACCACTGTCCTTCACCATGAGCACTGTACCGTTCCAGTCATATGCTCCGACTGCCCCAAGCATGATCCAATCCTTGTGCAGAGAAAAACATAAGCCTTTTCTTTATGTGGATCATCTTCAGACATTCACTGATCATGATGCCCACATTTAGATAATCCTTTCTGTATACTTACAAGATTCAGCCCTGCTTTTCTTACCAGATTATGGGCCCCACACAATCTCAGTATTTGTTAAAAATGCAAAATTTGAGAAAACAAAACGAAACAAAAAAAAATCAGGAGCTGTTCAGGAAAAGTATCTATTCATGAAACAGCTCCTACAACTTCAGCCCACCGAGACACACAGCACAGGGAGATAAAAGAGATTTAGCAAAGGTAATCAGAGAATACCACACCTAAATAGAGTCCACAGATAAACTTTCAGAAAGTTAAACCATTCTCTGTTGAACCTGTCACTATCTGAAAAATGCTTTTTGTCAATGACAAATGCTTTGCTGACCTTTCTTGCCTGAAGGCATGAATGTAGTCTTCTGGATAAAAGAGACACCAGATGGATGCCCTGAGTCTGTCAAGGTAGCAAGGTCTGAGGACCAACTTCTGAAGTGAGGTTCTGATGACAATACTTTGTTCTTTGGTAACTTCAAGCATATGCTCTACCAAATAGATAACCTTAAATCTTTCTTGGGTTGACTAACACCTGTTTCTAAGGTATAATACATCATCTGAAGTATAGTATACGATTTTATAGTGCAGAGAGTGAAAATGGATGGAGAGTATTTCTGCAAAAAAAGTATTTATGTTAAATTTCACTGAAGGTCATTTATGATTTGTTTTACCAGTGATATGCTGAGCAATACACAGCCATACGGAAAGTTTTCCTATGCATGTCAGTTTGTCTTGTACTGCTCAGAGTCTGCTCAGTTCAGTTACTTTCCTATTGTGGTCTTTTCAACTGTCACTACTTTTTCACATCTTTAAAACTTAACTCTTCCCAGTTCCTTTGATCTTATATTAAGATTCTATTTCAGTTGTGTACACTGAGCCTACCATCACAATGAGTACTTTTGATGTTCCAAAAAAAAAAAAAAAAAAAAAAGATGTAGGGAGTCATTTTCTGCTAATAAATATTCCCAGGGATTTTTGCAACCCAGTTTAATAAGAGTTTACCCCCTGAGAATTCATGTATTCAATGTATTAACAGAACTAAGAATATGCTGTGTTACTGTTAATGGAGATATCCATTACAGAAATAAAATATATGTACAGGGTAAAACCACCACAATCCCTTACATTTATATCTTCTTGTCTACATTTCACCAATGCAATACAAAAACAATTTATATATTAGTATTTATAGAGAACAGTTTTATAGTTAACATATTATAGAATATTTCTCTGATAGAAAAATGCTATGGGAGTGTTAAATTTATAGTTCATGTGAAGAGGGTACTTATTCTCTTATGCATTCATTGTATATAATCATTCTTTAAGTACATTTTACAAAAAGCTAGATTACAGGAAACTCCAAAATATCTATCAGCAAACAAGTAACAGGACTGTACAATGAGTTCTAAATACTTTTTCCAAATTCATGCCATCAGCAAAAAAGTCTACTTTGCAAAAGTATTTCTATTTTCAAACAGCTTGTTTACCTGAGAATAATGAGCACTGAAACCAGCTTGAGACATTTCCATTTCAAATGAGGCTGCTTGCTGGTCTTTTGTTGCTATTAAACAGAAAAAAAAAGAGAAAAAAAAGTTTTAAAATAAATGAGTTTTAACCTGAAAAAATCTGAATAGCGTAATGAAAATGCTCACATGATGGTAAAGGATAACATCATTAATATATCTTGCCATAGATTTTGATAATAAATATAGAAATTAAGATCTGTGTTAAATATTACCATTAAGTAGGAGAAAACGTTTCCATTTTAAGATCATGTCTCAGAACTTTTCCAAGAAATATTTCTGGGCTAAAACTGACCAGATTTGACCTCAGGCTGATGGTAAATATGTTTGGAATGTTTGATTAATATGGTTAAGCCATTTTCCACTTGAGCTAAGTGAACAATAAGACACCATCCATGTAGCCCTGGCCTTGTATTCAAGCAACTAAAAATTTGTAGGCAGCTGGTAGACCTTTAAATGAAAAACACTTGATGTTTGTATGAACCTTTGTTAAAAACAACATAGGAAAATCTCAGCCATCCAAGATTCTTAAGCCTCAGGGAACTGTACTGGGAACTGTAATCCTTCCCAGAAAGTTACATGAAAATCTCTGTTTTTCTTAAATGTCTGAATAAAAAAGGTATCAGGTGATTTAGTACTATGTCAGTATCTCTTTCAGGTAGTCATATGCTACTTATTAAATTCTGATGGGCCTTCATAAGATTGCTGTGCTCTCAGTTACATGGGAAATATCCAAGAAAAGTCTGACTTCTCCTCTACTTCAAAGCAATACTCAGTGACTATTTTGCCACTGTAAGCACCACAGATCAGGTAACTATATTCTGCATATTGATTCCTCTGTGAGAGCATGACATGGTAACAGGCAGAAGATGGGATCTATGAAATCTGTTCTGAGACTTCCACAGGAAGAGTACACAATTTTCTACCAGATGAGTGCAGAGGCAAATCTCAATCAAAGTGACTGAAACTGAGGCAAGCCATGGCTACATGAATTTCTGGCATCAGGACTACTAAACAATACTGAATTTCTGCTACTCGGCAACTAAACACTGAGGTTGTTCACTTGGACATGATGCCTGTGCTAACTGTTGCGATTTATGATCAGCCATGGGAAGCAGACATGATCTCAAACACAAAATGTTTGACACACAAACATAGGCCATCATGTTTCACAAGATGTAGCTGCTTTGCTATGTCTGAAAAAATATGGTTCCTTTTAAGCATAAAACTCTTAAGTTGCCCATTTGCTGATAAACAATATTTTTCAGTGGCAGCATTAATCATGCAATAAAAGATGCTCCTTAATGAGCTGAGAAGGGCAGGATTCTCACAGCTTCAGGCAGAGTACAATGCCAGTATTGTCAGTATGTGCAGTTCTGAATGCTGCTTAGATAATGGCCCCCAGTCTAATTTTCCATTAAGTTTCAAACTGCCAAGCATCCTACAAAAGATATTTTGTGAAAAAACATTTGTGCCTGCCTACAGATTGGATGAAACATAAAAATGCAGTTAAATCCAGAAGTCCATGCCATGAGACACAGAAGCATATGAAAAAGATTATGTGTAAAAATTGACTGGCTGTCAAGTGTGGGTTTTTGTTGGATTTCATTTTTCAACTCTCAATTTTCCTTTGCATTTTTTTAAGACAAAAACCAAAAAGAAAACAAGAAATCTAGAGGGCAAAAAAAATAAAATGTACTATTATAATAGTAGGAGACTTAAAACACATTCAGATACAGAATTGCAAGAATCAAGTTTCCTGTGATCTCTATGTTATGTACAGAAATTTTGTACAGAAATTACAGAAACATTGTATGGGGTTAATTTAACTTCCAATAAAACTAGTTTGTCACAAGAAAGCTGTGTGGGACAGGAAACCATGGCTAAAGAATCAACAGAAATGGACTTATTCACCATCCTCTAGCTCTAGGGACTTTAACTTCCCGGACATATTCTGGAAATACAGTACAGCCTAGAGGAGGCAGTCTAGGAGGTTCCTGGAGTGCATGGAAGACAGCTTCCTGACTCAGCTGGTTAGTGAGCCTACCGGAGGGGGTGCCCTGCTAGACCTGCTGTACACAAACAGAGAAGGACTGGTGGGAGATGTGGTGGTAGGGAGCTGTCTTGGGCAGAGTGACCACGAAATTGTAGAGTTCTCTATTCTTGGTGAAGTCAGGAGGTGGTCAGTAAAACTATTACCTTGGACTTCTGGAACGCAGATTTTGAACTGTTCAGGACACTGCTAGGGAGGGTCCCTTGGGAGTCAGTTCTGAAGAGCAGAGGGGTCCAGAAAGGCTGGAGCTCCTCAAGAAGGAAGTCTTAAAGGTGCAGGAGCAGGCTGTCCCGGTGTGCCATAAGATGGGCCGGCGGGGAAGAAGACCGTCATGGCTGAACAGGGAACTTTTGCTGAGTGATTGGAAGAGTTTATGACCAGTGGAAGAAGGGGCAGGTAACTTGAAGAGAGTACAAGGAACTTGCCAGTGTATGCAAAGAAGAAATCAGGAAGGTCAAAGCCCAGTACGAGCTCAACCTGGCTGCTGTGGTTAAGGATAACAAAAAATGTTTTTATAAATATATTAACAGCAAGAGGAGGGCCAAGGAGAATCTCCATCCTTTACTGGATGCAGGGAGGAACATGACTACTAAGGACAAGGAAAAGGGTGAGATTCTCAATGCCTTTTTTACATCTGTCTTTACTAGCCAGACCACTTATCCTTGGAGTACTCAGCCTCCCAACCTGGAAGTCTGGGACAGGAAGCAGAAGAACCCCCCCCACACACAGTTCAGGTGGAAACAGAGACCTGCTGCTCCACCGGGACTGTCACAAGTCTATGGGGCCATACGGGATCCACCCGAGGATGCTGACGGAATTGGCTGATGTGATGGCCACTTTCCATCATCTATCAGTAGTCGTGGTCATCCAAGGAGGTCCCAGATGACTAGAGACTTGCTAATGTGATGCCCATCTATAAGGGTCGTAGTGAGGACCTGGGGAACTACAGGCCTGTCAGCCTGACCTTGGTGCCCGGAAAGGTGATGGAACAGGTCATCTTGAATGCAATCACGCAATGTACGCAGGACCACCAGGGAATCAGGCCCAGTCAGCATGGGTTCATGAAAAGCCATGGGTTTATGAAAGGCAAGTCCTGCCTGACCAACCTCATCTCCTTCTATGACTGTGTACCACACCTGGTGGATGAGGGAAAGCCTGTTGATGTAGTCTACCTAGACTTCAGTAAGGCCTTTGACGTGGTCTCTTGTAGTATTCTCCTGGAGAAGGTGGCAGCCCATAGTTTGGACAGGTACACGCTCTGCTGGTTTAAAAAACTGGCTGGATGGTTGGGCTGAAAGAGTGGTGAATGCAGTGAAATCCAGCTGGCAACTGGTCACCAGTGGTGTTCCCCAGGGGTCAGTGTTGGGACCCATCCTCTTTAATATCTTTATTGATGATTTGGATGAGGGAATTGAGTGCACCCTCAGTAAGTTTGCAGATGACACCAAGTTGGGGGGAAGGGAAGGGTCTATCAGCTGGAGGGTAGGAAGGCCCTGCAGAGGGACCTGGACAGGATGGGTCGATGGGCAGAGGCCAGTGGGATGAGGTTCAACATGGATAAGTGCCGGGTCCTGCTCTTTGGTCACAACAATCCCATGCAGCGCTACAGGCTTGGGGCAGAGTGGCTGGAAAGCTGTGCAGAGGAAAAGGATCTGGGGATGCTGATTGATGCTTGCCTGAACATTAGCTGGCAGTGTGCCCACATGGCCAAGAAGGCCAAGTGCATCCTGTCTTGTATCAGGAATAGTGTAACCAGCAGTACCAGGGAGGTGCCCTGGTCCCCTTGTGCTGTCCCCTTGTATTCTGCTCTGCTGAGGCTGCACCTCGAGTACCGTGTTCAATTTTGGGCCCCTCAGTACAAGAAGGACATTGAAGCCCTGGAGTGTGTCCAAAGAAGGGTTAAGAAGCTGCTGAAGGGCCTGGGATACAAGTCCTATGAGGATCGGCTGAGGGAACTGGTGTTGTTTAGTCTGGAGAAGAGAAGGCTCAGGGAAGACCTTATTGCTCTCTACAACTACCTGAAAGGAAGTTGTGGGGAGCTGGGAGTCGGCCTCTTCTCACAGATAACTAGCAATAGCACTAGAGGAAATGGCCTCAAGTTGCACCAGGGGAGGTTCTAGTTGGAAATTAGGAGACATTTCTTCTCAGAGCAGTCAGGCATTGGAACGAGTTGTGCAGGGAGGTGGTGGAGTCACTGTCCCTGGGGTTGTACAAGGAAAGGTTGGACATGGTACCTAGGGACATGGTGTAGTAGGTGATATTGGTGGTAGGGTGATGGGTGGACCAGATGATCTTGAAGGTCTTTTCCAACCTTAATGATTCTATAATTCATCAGAACAATTCAGCCTTGCTATGCTTTGCCATAAAGCTAATATCATATTCTAGTTTTCATTCTGACTTTGCTTGTGGCCAGATTATGCTATTTCTGAAGCTTCCACAGGTGTAGGAGGGAGCATAATTTCTTGTCTCACATTACAGGTGTCTTATATAGAAAACTTGGCACAGACTGAAGTCCTGGTGAAGATGTGGAAACCAAGAATCCTTTTGGGTGTGGTGAAATTACCTATCTCAACTCTCAATGTGTGGATGAACATAATTTTTTGTTTGCTTGTTTTGGATATTTATATTTTGTAATAGCGTCAAGTCTATCTAAAAATAAAATTTGAAAATAAAGCAAATATATATCAAGGCACGAATATCCAAAAGGCTTATGTTAAAATTTTATGTTAAATATAAATTACTCATATTCAAGAAGTAGATATTTGTTTCTTCATCGCTTGCAAGAACTTAAAGCTTAATTCAAGTAGTACTGTAGAATTTGCTGATACTTAGAAAAAGTGCAATATACCGGAAGTACCACATTATTGAAGGAATTGTGTATATCATATAAGCAGGTAACACTTCCGCAATTTAATCAAACAGATTCATCATCATGTACATAACTATATGTATTTGGACATTTTATTAAGCTACTAAACTTGTTTAATTTTCAAATGTTTTGCAATTTTTTTTTCTTATGATTAGAGGAATGAATTACTAGTGTCAATGGAAGGGTTAGATCCTATTGTACAAACCATTCTCCATCAGCAAAAAGTATTTAATTTCTGTTTGAACAACTGTTTTGTAATTCAAAGTGAATTCTTTCTACTTAGCAGGGACTTACAAAAGAGCTCTTATTCTATGAATTTTAAAGTACTCAATAAACTTCAGTAAGGTAAACTTTGGTCTTTAGAGAGATTAAATACTTCTCAATAATTATTTTTTTTTATAAGTGATGAAACGAAGTCTTCTGGAAAGAAAAAAGAATATATTAAACAGAAAAGAAATAGTAGCAGTCAGCTGAAGACAGTAATATCAACTCACACTAAATGATATACTAACAAAATACTTAGATGTCTGAGAAACATAACTCCAATTTAAAAAACTTTAAAATAAACTCTCATATTTGTATTAGTTTCTTGACATTTAACTCCACGTTATCTTTTGTTCCAGCTATAAACTATACTTTTCCTGCTACTTGTAAGCTGAGATGTTGAAAAAAATAAGTCCAAACAGATGGATGTTATATCTGTGTGACACTAAGCCCTTCAGTGTTGGCCAATATAATTTATAACTAATAAACTGTCTTCTGTTACAAGTACTGAGCTTGAAACAAACAGAGTTGGACAGTGTTGCCTAATTTGGATGGAAAATGTAAGCAGACATTAGGAGATGATAACTTTTCTCTGCTAAAATCTGATCATCACAAACATTTCCAAAGAAAAAATATTTCTTGCGAACTCTATACACCAAGTCTGTGATAACGTGTACAGCAAAGTAGCGTGTTGCAGTTAATAAATATCAAGAGAACTTACAGGTATAGGCAGACAAACATATGACTGTGGGTTAGTTTAGGACATGCTCTTACAATACTCTTTTACATAATGGAAGGCACCTTTGCATTCACCCAGTGCTAAAGTGGTAACGGTCTTCAGTGACCCTTCTTACTCTTTTAGGCTACTGTTCCTATCTGTTCTAACCCATCTGAACGCATCTTCACATCATTATCTATATTTTTGATGTCTACTGATCTTTACAATCAGCATGAAAAAATACACGTATAATGCATTTTATGCAGCAAAATACATTGCAAAGGAGGATAAAAGCAGGTGGTCTTTTGTTTGCTTCATTTTTAATGCAGGCATAAAGTAAAATTTTAAACAGTGTCATACCTTCCAGGGCAAATATTCTCTCTCCAAGTGCTTCAACAATAGTCAGAAGAGCCAATTCATCAGAGACATTGAAGAAATGCTTCTCGGTAGGCTTACTGGCAATTGATTTTATTTCCTCTACAAATTTCTCAGTACTTAAATTTCCTCTGCTGTAGCTGCCAAGAATCTAAAGAAAAAAAAAAAAGAAAAAAAAGAAAAAAGTCAAGGGTATGTTTTAAATCCTATTTTTAAAGATACCTTTGAGGTAGGTTGTCAGAAAATATTGGAAAATCATATCTACCCTTAATTGTTCTGTTAAAACCTCCCTCATATTCCTAGTCTTGATTGATTAAAAGCCATTCTTTTCCAACAAGAACAGAACAGTATGAGGGAGGGCTCAGTTTTTTCCTGAAAGTACCAACAATAGTGAACAATGCAACTATATGGTGTAATGTCTGCTATCCTCAACTGCCCTTTTTTTCCTTTCTTCACAAAATTCTAATGATTAGTTGAAGCAGAGCTTCATTTAGAAAACAAACAAACAAAAAGCCATCCCAAACAGAATATACAATTGCATTGACTTCTGCATAGGTACCACTAGTTCTCCTCATAACATAGCATATGAGCAATTAACGACATGCTAATTTAGGTATAGAATAGTTTTTTGTTATGTGCAAATTTGCCCTGTAAATGCACACACCACCACCACTTGCATTCAGCATCATGGTACAAGACGTCAGTCCACAGTTTTAATATTGCTGCTGTAAAAACTCAGGATGCCTTAAAATGAGGAAACACATTTTTCCAATTTCCAGACCAACGTTTATTTTTCAAGGGAAAAAAAAAAACATTCTGCATGCTTACTTGCTTTGAGAGGGGAACCAAAACCAAATTTCCAGGTTCTAGCACTGCTGGACATGGAAGCAATTCAAATTTGGTTCTAGGCAAATATTTTACTGCTAAAAAATACTGAAGATTCAGCAAGGACTTCTTCTTTAATGCTCTCCATCTTTATGAAGGAAACCACTGAAAATCTGGTTCATTTGTGATTCAACTTCAGTTTGATAACTTTCTTTAAAGACAACATTTTTCTTTAAAATGCTTGGTTCTGTACTTCATTGTACTGATACTTAAGCAAGTAGCAAGCTTTTTCATCATCTGGTAACAATACTTCTGGAAGATATTGTTTGAGGTATGAAAAGAAAATGAAAAACATACTACTTCATTCATTTCTGGAACTGGAAATTGAACTGTATTCAAAACCTGAGGGTATTGTAAGATAGGTTGATCCTGTTAGAAAACAAAGAGAGATAGGGACAGAGAAGAAACAATCCAATGTATCTTAAATATTAATAAGAAAAAGGAGATTATTCCAGTATAGAATGTACAAATACAGTAGTTTACACCAAATGCATCATTAATTTTTTCTTCTCACTCCGGATGAACTAACTTCCATCATGTTCATACTCCCATTCAGCTACTAAGTTTGCTCAACATGAAAATGACAACTTTAGTATCCCAGAACACAGAACAGCCATAATACACCATGATTCATTTATAGTTTACTTGTTTACTGTTTTTTTTTCTTTTTAAGTGGATAATGTGTCTGTAGAAATTGCTCAGATCTGAATTAATCCACTCTGTTCACTGTTCCTCTTAACTAGAAAGATTACATTTTATACTGCCCCTCATATTCTTTCTCTCCTTTATTTTCACAAACCTCTCAAGATACATTGCTTTCTGATGTGCTTTAATATCAGAAAACAATTTTTTTTTTTTTTAATCTATGAAATTATTATATTTTCATAAAGATTCTGTGATGTGAACTTTTTAAACAGACATTTAAACAGACATTTGGAAGACGAAACATGCCTATAAGATTTGTAATATTTCCCATTACATTTCACTTACAGCAATAGCAAATCTTTGAATGTTTTCATCTTCACAACTATCAATCACTTCTTTCAATCTGTAGTTATCATGTGATTCCCCATCAGTCACAATAACCATTACTTTTTGTACTCCTCTTCGTGCACCATGAGCCTCAGTAAAAGCCTCTTCCCTAAAGGGAGCATAAAGGGTTTAGAGAAAGGCAAGGTCAGCATTTAGTGCACACATAATTTCTGCAGTGTCAACCCTAAGCTAAAATACTTTACATTAACGAGGATGTAGGAAAGGGAAATTAATATTAACCAGGAACAAATAGAAACAACAACAATTGGAACTTGCATGACAGTTTACAGCCAAAGAATTTCAGAAGCATTCATTCATTATTCATTCATTCGACTGTGACAGAAGAAAACAACGCTGAATGGTGAAGAATTCTTTTTCTACCCAAATAAACTCCCAGCACCTTAAAACAGTTTTGTCACCTTAAAAACAAACAAACAAACAAAATCCCACCACCAATCAACACCCTTCCCCTAAAATCCACATACTAAAAAAAAATTATTTCCACTCTACAGCAGCACTTCTAGTGGTCAAAATTCAGTTACCAGCACCTCTACACATTTACAGCAAAACTGGGTATTGCAGGTGTGTCAGAAGTCATCTGCAAGTGAGTGATGGTAGGCAGGGGTGACCCTTTGAATCCACAGCTGTAGGTGGGGAAAAGGACACTGAGGTTCTGGGGAGCTGCTCATGCAGGCTGGGCATGGCTTGGTTCTGCATGCAACCAGGAAAGGAGAGGGCGAGTTAGGGTTCTGGAGAAGATGGAACGAAGCAAAGCTTCCTCTTTTTAGAGAAACCACAGAACTCTATCTAATACTGGCCACGTGGGTAAAAGCTAAGATCCACATCTGACAATGGCCTTAAGTAGATGTGTAGGAAGACTGCAAGAACTGAGGAAGCTTTGCTGATACTTCCTGTATATACAAGCCTGCAATGGCTTGTGGTGCCCAGGGACATTCTGAACCACATGTGGTTTCTGCATATTTGGTAATCCTCAACTGGTTCTGCTTTCATGAACTTACTCAGACTCCCTCGAGCCTCTACTTGTATCTAAGAATTGATCTAGCTTTACTTATGAAGACGTAACAATTCTGTTAACTTTAAGACCTGATATCAACAGAGCTTCAGTCAGATAATCAAACAGTTCACCAGGAAGATGTTGCACATTTTAATTAGGCAGTTGTTTGGAAAGGGAGAATGCATTCATTTATGGAATAAAGTAATGCTGCCATGCCAGGGAAAATAGTAGGAGAGAAAAGATATGAAAGGTTTAGCAATGCATATTATTAGTATATTTGTGTATATCAATGAGGTCCATTCTTAGGTAAACTTTTGTGCCAAAACTATCTCTGAGGAAACACTTTTCTTGAAATGGACAGCAAACTAACGGCAAATATTGCCCATTTGAGCAAGTAGTTTCTATTGTTTGCTCAGTAATGATCTGAGTAAGTGAAGAACCAGAACAACATCGTATGTTTTCAGAATGTCTCTCAATGTCTTCTATTCTAATTGTATTTTGTTTTCTTATCTTTCAGATCTGATGACCTGGTCATAACCAGGTCTGATAGGCTAGGAGCGGAAATGGATAACTGCTTGCTTCTCTCATATGGGAGTTTGATTTTGCATTTACTGTCTATTCTAAAAGAGTCAGATTTTATTTTTCTCTTAAAAGAAGTAATTCTAAGTAACAATACTAATACAACAGATCCAATACAGGCATCGGGTCTGTATTGGGAACGGTATTATTTAACATCTTTGCCGGTGACATGGACAGTGGGATCGAGTGCAACCTCAGCAAGTTTGCTGATAACACCAAGCTGTGTGGCGTGACTGACAGACTGGAGGGAAGGGATACCATTCAGAGGGACCTCAACAGGCTTGAGAGGTGGGCCTGTGAGAACCTCATGAAGTTCAACAAGGCCAAGTGCAAGGTTCTGCATTTGGGTTGGAGCAATCCCAAACACGAATACAGGCAGGGCAACGAATGGATTATAAACAGCCCTGCAGAGAAGGAGTTGGGAGTACTGGTGGACGAAAAAGTGAATGTGAGCCAGCAGTATGCACCTGCAGCTCAGAAAGTCAACTGTATCCTGGGCTGCATCAAGAGCAGTAAGGATAGAAGGATGAGCAAGGTGATTCACCACCACTTCATTCTCATGAGACCCCACGTGGAGCACTGTGTTCAGCTTTGGGGCCCCCAACAGAAGAAGGACACGGAGCTGTTGGAGCAAGTCCAGAGGAGGGCCACGAGGATGATCAAAGAGCTGAAGCACTTCTCCTACAAAGTCAGCCTGAGAGAGTTGGGATTGTATAGCCTCAAGAGGAAATGTATTTGGGAAAAATTTACAGTGACCTTCCAGTACCTAAAGGAGGTCTACAAGAAAGATGGGGATGTGAATGTAGTAGTCTGACAACGGGTAATGGCTTTAAACTAAAAGAGGGCAGATTTAGATTAGATATATGGAAGAAATTCTTCACTGTGAGTGTGATGAGGCACTGGAACAGACTGCCCAGAGAAGTTGTCGATGTCCCATCCCTGGAAGTGTTTAAGGCCAGGTTGGATGGGGCTTTGAGCAACCTGGTCTAGTGGTAGGTGTCCCTGCCTATCGCAGGTGGTTGGAACTAGATGATCCTTAACGTCCCTTCCAACCCAAACCACTCTATGATTCTATGATTTTTAATTTCCCAATGCACCAGAAGCTTCAAAAACTCAGATATGAAATATCTAGAATTGTTGATAAATGTGGACTCAAATCGCATAATAATCTTAACCTCAGAAGAAAGATGAATTAACACTAAAAAATTCTACTTTTTCCTGTTTCCTTTGAAAAACTGAATCTGCTTTACACCGCAGCGTAAACAGTTCCTACCTGCTTTATGTGTGCATCAAAGACTTTAAATCTACTTTTCTTAGGACTACAGCCTTGTTCCACATCTTTTTTATTTCCCCATTTCCTCCATTCAAGAGACAGATGCCTTTCCAGTGTGCCATGTACAACTGCTGTAGAAACTGGATGGAGTATGTTTATCCAACCTCTTCCTAAATCTCATTCATCTAGCTAAAATGATGTCAGATGTCAGTCACATCATATTTTTGATTTATAAAATCGGAACTATCACCTTAGCCGTTAATATTTGTTTCTGCCTTATCCAGGACAATATTTTGACAACATACCTTGCTGTATCTATTCCAAGGGCTGTCATAGTTTGTGTGCCACCTCTCTGGCGTATTCTTGTGGCTGCAGCCATCACTTCTTCTGTTGTTGAGTAGGTATTCAGGTAAAATTCGTGGACTACAGTCTGTCCATACTGAACAATTCCAACCTGAAACACACCATTCATAATAAAAATCAACCACTGTTAAAGAAAGAGGCTGTTTCTCTTGCAGTAATATAAATTCCCATCTGTACCTAAACCCAGGAAAAAAGTGAACACTGTCTTTCCCCCAAATATTAAATACCTATTAGCTTTTGAGCAAGACTGGCTAGAAAATGGTCAATTTCAGTGAAATGTCTTGAAGTTTTTAAGTTGTTTTTATAAAAAAACTGGAATAAGTGAAAAGCAGGTTCAACTCTTAGCTTTTCCTGATCTAAGGTAATCTGAGCTGCAGCTCTGCTCTGCTCTTGGCCAAGGCAGACCAATACCCTAACCATCAGTCATAACTTTTCAAAAAGATTTCCTTAAAACATAAGAAACTGTGTTTCACAACTGTTATTTTTATCCAAATATAGTGCTCATAAAACCAGTAGACTATTTACCCTAGAAACTACACTGCATTGACAAATTTAGGCTCTTGGGGCATGAGGAAGACCTAAGTACCCTTATCTTGATGAAGATAGTTGGGCAGTCCAGGACATGGCCATTCTCCAGCAGGAGGTAGGCCAGAGTAATATGTCTGACCAGTGCCTGAGGGGACAACATAAAATGATGGCTCCTGGAATGTTTGGATGATGGAGACTCGAGATGACCTCACACAGGCAATTCTTTGTATGAAAAATCAACACATGGGACTGAAACCAAACCACAAATGCCTGAGGGAACCTGCTGCAAAAACAAAATGCAAAATGAAAAGAAGAGGAGCAATATTCTTAAATACTAATTAATTTCTCTCATTCATTTCTGTCACTTTTAATGTTTTGGCAGGTACCTGACAGCATTTACTGGGAAGAATCCACACAATGTTCCATTAGCATATTTCAATTTTATGTTACACATGGCAATTTATAGGTGTTATTTAGGATAATGTAGTGTTACATGGCATATTTATGCCTCATTCATCTATTATTAAAAGCACTCTAGCATTTAGGTTCTGAGGATCAATAAGATCTCTGGGATGTTTATGCCATCATATTATTTTAGAGGTGGCTTAGTACGTACTTTGCAATTGCTTTATAGGTGCTTTTTGAGGTACTTTCATAGCCTGTCAGATTATGCACAATGTTTGCTTGCTGGCATTCATTTAAATACATTACTTATATTTAAACCAAAAGTGTGACTTGTAGAAGAGGAGCAGATTTGGACAAATATTTGATACTAAACATGGATATCATGATCACTATGAAGAGCTAGCTCCGTAAGATTATGGGACAATGCCCATCTCTGGAGGTGTACAAGGCCAGGCTGGACGGGGCTTTGGGCCCCCTGGTCTGGTGGGAGGTGTCCCTGCCCATGGCAGGGGGGCTGGAAATGGAAATCTTTAAGGTCCCGTCCAACCCAAACCATTCTGGGATTCTATGATCCTGTGATTCTACGACAAGAAGTATAGTGGTATGTGGTAGAAAAATCTACACCACTTAATTTCTGTAACCTGTTGAAAATACAATCAAATCTGGAAGAACCTATGTAGTTTAAAAGTTAGGACAAATTGCACCCTTTAACAATATTTTAATTCTCTCTCAGAGGCATGCTTTCCACCATCAAGAGCAGCCAGAGGTTGCGCCTTCTCCTGGGCAGCAGGACATTAATTTTGGGCTGGGATTACACCATAGGCTGGGGCATGCACTGTATTACAACTCACAGCAACCTTGTGGCTCCAGCTGTATCCAACACTGAAGATGAAATTTTTAACCCTTTCTCTCCAAGGCAAATATTTTGTGACATATATCTGTGAGGGATACACTCTGAGAGAACATGCTGTGATGTTCCTGTTCTGTAGAAAATACTGTTAAATTCATGATAGAGTTTTCTCTCTTCTCTCCCATTTTTTGTGGTAGCAGCGAAAAATTTATTTCTAATTATTATTATTATTTTGTTATCTGACACTTTCATACAACATAATCTGAAGGGGATGGTGCTCGTCATTTAAAAAGCTTGTTGCTAACTGTTGAAAAATGACAGGTCTTCATCATGCTTGGTCTTTTGGAGCTGAAGAGGAGTGCCACAACTATTCCAGAAGCACACACAAGAATCAAAAGCAGAGACTTTTGTATGTCAGTGAGCTTGCCTCTGTGGATTCACAGACTCCATCTTTGAGGATTTTATTGGCACCAAGGTTTGAATCAGCCATTGACTGCTGCCAGGATCAGGATAATACATATCTGCTCATCTTCAGCTATTCTAGAGACCCATCGTGGTGTTGTCTTTTTCCTAAAAAAGGAGTACAAGCTGAGACGCTGAATTGTCTCATTTCCTGTTTGAAAGGAAACACTGTCCATGATCACAGCAAGTAAACATTTTGAGCATTTCCTTCTCAGGAAGTGAATAGGAAGAACATCTGAGTCTGGAAAACTGCACTGTGTAGCATAGCTTGTAAATCAGGAAGGAAAGGGGGCATGTGGTTATCTTTTGGGATACAATTGTTCTGTGGGACCCTTCCTTAGCACTAGCTTTGAAAACACTTGTCATCATGTTCTACATATTTCATGGCATCAGTGGTAAGCCACACCTCACAAAGGGTAAGAAAACTTCCCCAAACCTACAAAGCAGTATGTCCCAGTCTTCTACTAAATCATAAATTCAAGTTCGCCTTTTAAAATTAGAATTGTGTGCTATGAAGCATATAATTATATAGCCATGAAGGTATGAGATTTTGTAGGTTATAAATCTAATAGATAACTATAAATGACACAACTATGTGGTACAAATATACCATTTATGAGACAATAAACCTGTTCAAACTGCTTAACTTCAGGAAGACCCTAAGACTGGCTTACAGGTGGTGTATGTTTTGACTTGCTTGTTCAATTTCAATCTGGAAAATGCAATAGTATTAAATAGAAAAACATAGTTTTGTTCTGCTCCAGAAAACCCAACATTTTTCCCAGCATTACTGACCATAATCTGTCGAACATCTTTGTAATTCCTAAGTTAATGTTCCCTTCCCTAGCATACCATGGATTTTATAATACACAAGGGAATAATTCTTTAATTGTCTCCAGTTCCTGTGAAAAAAGTGTTGTAAGAGAGAACAGGCAAACGAAAGACTGTTCTACTTTGGGACAAAACATTTTAGAGGGCAATTACTTACAGTTCCTTCTATTAATGAACACAGCCCCTTATTTGGAAAGCACGATCTGGCTTTCCCAATCAATTATTAAATTATTCTATGTGTTTAAAAAATAAAAATAAATGGAAAACCATGCAGCACATGGCAAGGATATGCTGGGATTTACACCACTGGTTTGTATAGGAAAGTAAATCCAAAACCATTTCTGATTTAAGTCATATTTAAGGTAAAAGAAAAGCAGAGATGCCTTAGGAAGCACTAATGAACAATACATTTATCCTATGGAGAACTTGCTAAAGATTTCAAAATCAAACCAAAGTTGAATTATTTTTTCTACATTTTGTTTGGTCTATCACACTCGCAAGGACTCAGACAGAAATTACTTTTAAAGCACTGCAAGTATCTTTCTTCATCCTGATTTTTTTTTTAATATCTCTAAAACACTTCTATTCTTCTGGAGATGAAACTGATAATAAGATATGACATGGGACGATTTATTAGTTCACTGATACAGCCCCTTTGGAAATATAATAAGGTACAGGCCAAACACCTACAGCTGATTATGTCATATATCATTGAAGAAATAAAACATCTGAAAATTTCTGAGTGCCATTACAACAGAGTTTTAAAGTTGGAATTGAGCATGTCAATGCATTCTGCTCTCTCTTTTGATACTCCTCTACCACAGATGGTTGTTCACATATGAACAATTAAAAAGCATACTCTCATATTAAACAGACAATTATCTCTACAGAATTTAAAAGAAAAGAAAAGAAAACAAAACAAAGCAAAACTTTCCTTTGCAGTTGCATTAAAATGTGCAATAAGGCAGACAGAAGTATTTTCTACCTTGTATTATTTTTTCTCATCTCATTCATCTTCCATTTCCACTTCTCTGTTGTCACTTTCCCCATACATCTTTTATCCCTAACCTCAGGATATGCAGCTTAACCATCAAAATGACATTGTTTTTCAGAGAATGGGACAAAAAGGAAGGAAGTATTTCTGAAAAATATTATACTAAACTTTGGTTATTTGCATATGAATCTTCTGGCTTTCACTTTATATGCCAAGCAGGGGACACGGAAGAATTTTTCTTCCTTCTTGCCACAACTCTAATGACCATTGTTCATGGATGGGGTTAGCAAGAGTGGAAAATAATTCTCCTAAGCCTCTAATCAAAACATGGTTTTGAACAAGTCACACCCAAGCGGCTAAGGAGCTATTCTGTAATCACCTCATTCCTTTCCCATGCAAGAGGAAAACAATCTGAAGCCAGTGAAAGTACACTGATTTCAATGTGCTCAAAAATGATGAGAAAATTAAAATGGAAAAAAAAAATGGTTAAAACAGACAGAAAGTAAACAATTGTTCTTTTACTCTGTATAGGAACAGGAGGGGGAAGAAACCTGCCTGCTCTGTTGTTTCTCCTCTTCCCGACAGCATAGGTGCAAAAAACATAAACTTTTTACTACGTGTGGCTATTCCTGGGTTCTCAGGAAGAGAGATGGGAGGAAAGGAGAGGGTTGGAATACCCCTCCTGGGGAGGGAGAGGAAGGGTAACAAGTCCCAAGAAAATTCCATTTAGGTTTGCCCTCCATTTCCAGTTTTTCATTCTTTCTCTCCCTTTTCCAATTCTTATCTCCCTTTCAAATATTTCTGTTCTTTAGCAACCACATGCCAAAGTTGACATTCTTGAGTGAATAAGTATATGTGTGAGAAGAAGAAGGGTAGTTATGCCAAATAATTGAAAGAACAAATTTTGTAGGTGGAGATGGCTGGCTGTTGGAGTGCAGGCAAGCAAGGACTTTTTGTGCACGACAAGGTAGGAATCTAAAATCATGCATAACAGAGGTGTGACAATGTAAAAAAAATTGAGAATTTCTTTGGGAGGAATACAGGTGAGGGTGCTGTATAGTTCATTGCCCTGTGTACTATTCCTATGAAACCCTTTGGGCATAAGGCAGCAATGATTTCCTTGCAGCCATTGCCCTGCACTGGGAAGTTGAGCTTTAAATATTTTCTCAAGGTGCCATGTATGTTTGAGTAATCACCACCACAGGGACCAGGAAGATTTTTTCCCCTTTCTATTAAATTTAACAAGGTATTTTTCCCTCTTCCACACAATATCTGGAAAAGCAGGGTGTTTAAAATAACAGGATGCAATTTTAAAGCTGACAGTTTATAAGCAATAATTTTACCAGCCAGTGTTCAGTACAGCCAACAGGGAAGTTAATCCGATCAACTTGGGAAATGATGGGGATACTCTCTGCAGACAGATATATCCCTTTACGGGATATACTCACTCTCTCCTTTGTGTAGGTAGTCTGAGGAGATTTAGGCATGAGCTGAGTATTAGGAAATAACATGAAGTCGGAAAAAACCTGTAGCATTGGCCTGCAGCACACCAAATATTATACAGGATCCTAGAAAAGCCTTGATTTTGGGAGGAGGGAGAAGTGAAAGGAAGTTTCTTTTGTTGTTAACATAGCTTTCTGTGTTAAAATGTATTCATGTGTATGTGTTTGCCCCTTCCCTGTACTCTCCTCAAATTGCTGTTTACGTTCTCTGTTCAGTGGACTCTGAAACACGTCAGGTCCTTAGCTGGGGTAATCTGTTGTAGCTCCATTAATTCTGATGGAACTGCGCTGATTTATAGCAGCTGGTAATTTGGCCCTCTCCATTTATTATACAGCTTTTGCCATTGATAACATGCAGCTTAACAGCCACTCATTAATTATGATTTCAAATGTTTTAAAGCTACATGCTTAGTGCCCCAAGGTGCAAAATTTTGAACACTGCTCCGAAAGTCTTGTAATGAGACTCTCTCAACCATATACAGCCTTATAGGAGTGGAAATGTCCTTTGTGCACACAAGAAGTGTCTGTGGAAGGAAGGTGGGAAAGGACAATGTTCAAACTGCCTCACTTAACACGCCTACCTTTTGTCTCTTGGTCAGAAACTCAGTCTCTCCAGGTTGCCAGAACAGTGAGGGGAGGGAAAGCTGCCCTGACAGCACTACATGGCAACAAAGACTGACTGAGTTATGGTTGTCAACTGCTTTGTTCTGGTACTCCACTGCCATTAATTCTTATAATTGAAGGACTCCATAGATGATGCTCTCATCCTGTTTCTTAGATTTTTATTTTCCCCCCCACAAATTAAACGATAATAAAATGTTGTAAAAAAAAATTTACCTGTGTTTGCTGAGGACCTATATCCATGTTTTTCAGGAGACTATTTAGGAAAGCTGTGACACTCTCCCATGGATAAATGCTGTTGGACCCATCAAGGACTATGACGATGTCCAACTGGGTTTTACACTCTGCAACACAAATGGCCACATAAGAATTGATACAAACAAGGATCAAACAAGGATCAAAGTGATTAGTAATAAACGCATATCCTTCTATAGTGGGGCTGCACTAACACGTTTGATGCGGACTGTCATACAACATCCTTTCCATTGCACTTTATGTGGTTTGGTATTCCCTTGATTAGCAAGACACTTTCTTGTAAGCAGAAATTTAAGAATGGCATTAGATCATGTAACTGAAGTATTTACCAATGACCTCTGTCTTCTTTAATATCTACCCATTCCTCTTTCACTTTCCAAATGACTAGACCTTTAAGATTTTTATATTACTAAATTGGATTTGTATTAGGTCTTAACAACATGCTGTCATTATTTAAAAAGAGTCTTTTGGCCTTAAGTAAAAAGCATAAGCAACTATTTTTAGCAATTGTGTTTGGATGTCACATAGCCCTGTAATGATTGTTTATATTGAGATAAACTCTAAAATTAGCAAGAATTCAGGTTATATACTGACAATGAAAACATTTACTTAACTTGGTAATGCTGGTAGCTAAGGAAAGCAGTTCATACTTTTTGGTATGCCTCTGTGTATACATTCATCTTGTTTGGCACTTCGTATTTTCAGACACACAAAAGAATTCCTGAGCATGCATACCTTGCACAGACGGTGCAATCGCCTCCACAGTTTCAAAAGTGGAGCTGACGTTGGAGCAAACTCCAGTTGTATAATGTAAACGCCCACATTTATAAGCATAGAGTGGTCCACAAGCCTTAAAAAGATGAAAAAGGTTGAAACTTTTGATGTGGTACCTACGGAAAATACAGACTTCTTTTAAAATCGACAAAAAGTCCTTTCTTACCAGAAAGCCGCCTTTTGGGTTAGTCACTAAGGTTGTTCCAAGAGTCATGTTTTCTTTTACTTCCATGACGTTAGGAACTGAAGTAGAAGCTATAAATAGATTGAAATGTTAAGTATTTGGGAATGTGAAAACAAAATGTTAAAGTATGTATCAACTAGCAGAGAGCTTCCAGCTTCTAAAATAAAACACAGACTGACACTGGTTCTATCAAATATTTTAGCACCCTTCATCCTCCTCCTTCAATTGCAATGAACAACGAAAAATTCTGAGACTGGCTTTTATCCCAGAAAATTTGTCTGGGTTGCTGTCTCAAATAGTTTCTTGAACTGGGAAAAAAGGTAAAAATAACAGTACAATGAAAGCAAAAGATTACTGTTCACACAGTTTTGTTAATTAGAAGACAAATATTCATTTTTTACTCTGTCATGTTATAAATGAATTACAGCTTTTATGTTTTCTACTTTTTTGTTACATTATTGATATTCAGGCTTTCAAAGAAAGAGATTTAAGAAAAAATATGGTGATAGGCATATTTAGTGGAACTCATATTAACAGTCTCTTCTTGTCTACATTGAGTCTCTCTTGACACAAGCAAAAGAAAAAAAAAAGGATGAATGCTAAACACCTGATTAAGGTGCTTCAGCCTTGCTCTGACTACTTAGGTGCTTGTTAAAAGCATTAGGCTTTTAACTCTTATTGGCTTCCAAGAGTTTTGGAAAGGATAGCCCACAAACCTGTGTTCCTCAGCCTTTCTGCCAGGACCGGTAACCACAGTCAATCAGTATCAGTCATAATAATGCTTTGATAACGCAGCTAAATGCCTATTCTAGAGTATCAGCGTGTTTTCCATAGAGCAATAAGAGACTTTAAAATAAAAGTATTTTTAATGTTACAAATACAACTCCTTCACGTTTAGTTCTGGAGTCCTAAGTAAATTTTCCGTATAAAAACAATCCTAACACATATTTATTAACTAAAAATCTCTTTAAGATTTGACCTTTACTATTCCCCCGCATGACAGCTCTATTTTCTTTCATACCTGGTAAATTCAGTTTTATGCAGGGCGACTGGTTGTCCTTTCCTACAGGGCATTTGTATACATCTCCTGTTCTTTTCTCAGGCTGGCCAACTAATGGAGAACCAATAAGTACCCTGCAAATGAAATGTTATCCTAAATTTCTTCTTTCAAAAAAGGCTTGAAAGTCAGCAAATAAAACTTACATACAGAACACAGATACAGCAAGTTCTGCACAAACAGTAGAGGACGGAGAGCAGGAAAAGTATCTATTATGCTCTTTCAGATACAATAAAAAGCAGCTATACTGTCTCCTCTGTAATAAACAACACCAAAAGGAAATATACCTATATACCAAATTACACAATAGAGTAACATTACAAAAAAAAAATCCACTGAAAAATACAAGCAGCATTGGTTGGTGGATGAAACGTATTGTAAGTAGTACAGAAAGAGATATCTTTTTTATTTATATCACCTTGATCTTTAATATATTTTGGAAGAAAAATTATTTTAAATGCTAAGGAGGGACCAAATGCACAAGGAGAGGGTCACAGGCACCAAGCAGAAGAATTCAGTTTTAAATAATGTGAGCCAGTGTTTTAAAATACATCATGTAAGGCTTTTTATCCTGAGCAGTTAAAAAAAAAAAAAAGGAAAAAAAAGATATGTTCAGAAAATCTCTATTCTGATACAATATTTTGTAAGCATAACAAATTAGCATTCACTCCTAAATCCATTTTCAGCAGAAAATGCTATTTAGAGATAGACACTGTTTTTGTTCTCACATCCTCATCAGCAACACTAAATAGCCCAGCATCACCCAGCAAGTAACTGACTCCGTTAAATGTGCAAGGAAGAACTCAAATTAAATTAGAATTCCCTGCACACACTGAAAATAGAAATCCTGCCATTAAAAGTAACAGTTCAGTAAGATTTGCTTGTGGACACTTAGATGATTGTGAAGAGTTACTGAGAGAACTATTTCTACCTTTAATCATAAATTAATGAGTCCAGGCAGAAGATACTTGGATAGAATGACAATAGGTAAGATGTAGCCTACAGATAAAAAGAGCTAGAAAGGAGATTTTAAATGCAGTACACCATCGAGCTTCTAAACAAACATACTGAAACAGCTCATTGTGATCCGGTAATTTTTTTTTTTTAATTAATAATTTCTAAAGCGAAATAAAATGGTCCAAGTACATACTGCATCTGACTGATCTTTCAAGCTACACTCTGTAATGCATTTTTAACACCAAAACTTAGAAGCGTGCACCACAACCTATTATTCATCCTTGACTTCTATTTAACCACAAAGAAGCTGAGTGTGCTTGACATTCCAGAGGAGGTGATCAGTACTTAGCAGGATTATGTCCACATGCTGTTCTTTACCTAGAAAAAAAGATCCCCATGAACTGAGATAAGTGGTTTGAAAGACCACTCTGTCTATTTGCCAAAAGGATTTTTTTTTATTATTATTTTTGGGGACTCTCTTTGAGGAACTACTTTAGTCAGGTTTACAAGACATCTGTTGCTGAAAATCTGTCTGTGGTATCAAGGTAGTGTTACAGCTCTTGTCAAAGCACCACAAAGATTTATATATTTAAAATACCAATATGCAGATTTCCTGCTCTGTACGTTACGCTGAAGGAAACTTGGAAACTTGAAAATTTAGCAGTGGCTCTGGAGTTTTATTTTAGAGATGTTCAGACCTAGCATGCTGGTTTAAATTCCTGTCTTCCTTCAGCCACTGAAAGAGTAGCCATTTCTGGCTCATAATATTTTTTGCACTTGAAAGGCTTCAGGGCAGTCCACAACAATATAGCTTACTCCACAAAATCCCAGCTCCTAGAATGGATACCATTTCCTGAAGGTCTAGATTAGCTCAACAAAGGTCACTATTATCCTTTCATCACCCCCATGCAGAAGCGTATTTAAACATCCTGCAACCTGGACAGTCGAAAACTAGCATTTGCAAAAGCAGGCTCTGCTATTTCATTTTAGTGAACATTCCCTGTGTCCAATAGAGAACAGAGTGCTGCAGTGGTGGACAGACTCTCAGAATCGAGCAGGTCAGGTGCTGCAGAGCAGTGTGACCTGGCTGCCAATTGGCCACATGCCCTTTGTTCCAGACTGCCAGGCGTCATCTCTGGGGCTTATCATGAATGTCAAATTACTGGCGAAGCTCTTGGAAAACCAGAAAAATCAGCAAACAACAATACAGACCTCAGATTTCCCAAGCCTTTTACCATTCAATTGCTATTTCAGTCCTCCAGCCCTGAGATTCACCCGTGATGTTCATTCTTATGCATAAGCTGCTTATCAAAAGACTGAGAGGCAATGATACTAGTAAGCACATCAAAATGCAGTCTATAATTCAGCAGAAAAAACAAGGAAATGGCAGGTTAAGAAGGTGGCTCCAAATCCCAAATGCAAATATATTGCCAACTGCAAGACACAATTAGACCTCCAAAAGAGAAGAGGGAGAACTGTATTACTAAATACTTAGACAGAGAAATCTTCCCACCAGTCCCACCAAAAACTCAGTTCTGGCAACCACTGACAGAAAACTTTAGAAAAAACAGGTTAGGCAAAACAAGAGCAATTTCACTGGTGATATATTAATAGAAGGAAAAGATGAATCATGACTGTCATGACTTTTTTTTTTTTTTTTTTTTTAAACAGAAAAAAGATGGTTCAGGCATACATAAAGCTTTCTTAGCTCCAGCACACAGGTAATTTACCCACTTTGTGAACTCATTTATTTCTTTGAGGAAATTGATGTAGATATAGATTTGAATCTTTGTCTCCCAGTGTATGGAGATTTCTTTAGGACTGTTCATCAATTTAAGAAATACAAATAAGCCTGACAGAAAACTGACCCTTAGTTATGGGGCATATTTAGAAAAAATAGTATAGAACCTGAGTCACTGAATATGTGGTAATTTGCAGGTTAGACAAGAAAAGCAGCTTACCATTTTCCTTCCTCATTTTCATACTGTTGAACTGTGTACCCAAACATGTCTTCCAGAGGCCCACTGAAGGTCATTGAATTTTTCACATCAACATTGGAAGAGACAACGAGATGAAGGAGAGCTGTATAAAAAAAACAAAAAACAACGACAAAAAAAAACACATGTAGCAATATGCATGAAAACCCAAACTTTTCAGAAATCAAAGTTCAGTTACGACTTACTGAGGGTTTAAGACAGGGATTGAAAGTGGTATTTTGAATATATTTACCACAGCTGGTAAAAGATTTAAAATGTACTTTCTCACACATACCTATGCATCTATATTCACAGATGGATTTCCATAGCCAAAACTTAGATATTAGTTTTAAAAGTCAAAATTACTGAATTACTGGTCAACATCACTACTTATACATTAAATAAGGCTTTTTATCTTTTCTTTATTCTTCATTTCAAGCAGTGATCTCTTCCATTCTTGTCCTGTTGAAGGACAACCACTGACTTCCATCTGCAGAGCTGTCTATTTAATACAGAACCAAAACTTTGATGAATTTGTAGAACATCAAGACTAGTTAAAAACAATTATATACATCTTTATTTTCATTTCAAAGAAGCATTTCATGATCATTTACTGACATTTAACAGTTACATAAAAGTATCCAAATCCATAATACTTGCTGCACGTCAAAGCATTCAAATGATGTCCAGTCAGTCACTAAAATACTTCTGTGTTATTCACCATTGAGATGATGACATTCTCATAGAAAGCTTGTTACTATAATTAAGCTCCCAAATGGTCAGTGCTAATCTGTCCCTCTCAGCATCACATTTCCTACTTAATTGAGTAAAATCATCACAAAAAGACTATTTATTACAAAAAGACTATTTATCACTGAGTAGGTACTTCCGGTTTCACTGGACAGCAGAAAAAGGAAAAGTTTCTTTTGTGTTATTTCAGTTTTTCTTCCTCCAGTCAGAGTCAGGAAATAAAAAGAAGTGGACACATTAAAATCGTGTTTACTTTTACTCTTCAGAAAAGATTCATTACAAGCAATGAGAAGAAATTCATGGCTGATGGTCTGAGGGGAAAGCATTTGCTGGAAAAGTATGCATTCTTGTCTTAACTACTTGCATTCTCTGTCTTAACCACTGATATTTACTTTTAAATAATGCTGCTATGTCTCTTCATGTGCAATAGAGGTTTTTCTCTTTTACTTTCTTTTCTCTTTGGGTCATCAAAGAATAATCAAAGTCAACAAAATTGCAAAATTTAAAAAATCAGTAAAATTATCATTGGCTCAAATCTTTTAATTTTCAGAGTAAACGTAACAGCTATTATTATTATTAATATTTTTATTAATAATTTTTATTATTTTTTATGAATATCATACATATGGTATTCAGGCCATCATTTAGAATCCCAATTTACCTCTTAGTGAGTGAAACTGTTCTAATGAAATTATCTACTAGAGTCTAAGTTGTTTAGCCAAAGAAGAAAGGCAGTTGCAAAATCCATCCATGTCAACTCACCTCTTCAAGACCTCTGGAAGTCTGTTCACTTTAGCTCCTGAATGAGATGGGCAGAACATCCTTCTAGAAGTCTTTTCCCCCTTGTTTACCACATAAAACATAATTTGATTTTAAAGGGCACAGATTCCAGTTCATCTCTTCAAATTTACTTTGTTCTAAGGCTATTGAAGGTTACATATGCACTCTGTGTTCTGCATAGCTCCATTACACATCATAAAACCATAGAATCACTAGGGTTGGAAAAGACCTCCAAGATCATCTGGTCCAACCATTCCTCTGCCACCAGTATCACCCACTAAACCATGTCCCTAAGCACCATGTCCAACTTTTCCTTAAACACCCTCAGGGACGGTGACTCCACCACCTCCCTCAGCAACCCGTTCCAATGCCTGACTGCTCCTTCTGAGAAGAAATGTCTCCTAATTTCCTACCAAAACCTCCCCTGGTGCAACTTGAGGTTGTTCCCTCTTGTACTATCACTAGTTATCTGCAAGAAGAGGCCAACCCCCAGCTCCCCACAACATCCTTTCAGGATGTTTTAGAGTGCAATAAGGTCGATAACAACCCCAGTTCCCTCAGCTGCTCCTCATGGGACTTGTGTTCTAGACCCTTCACCAGCTTCGTAGCCCTGCCATGTCAATGATACCCTTCACATCATTCCATTCTCTGCTGAAAGAGGAGTTTCTTCACAGTACAACATCGGCAACTATTGTGATTTTTACAGTGTGTTCATGGTACTAAATGGTCTTGAAAATTTCTGACTGTTACACAATACACTCAATCCCTATAGTTTTAAAGAGTACACTTCTGATCCTCATAGTTATAACAGAAAGTCTGAAAATGTTTGAAACGTTAAAACAAGAAAACTAGATGACAAATAGAAAATGCCAGCTATTTGCTACTACCCCCTAAAAGCCTTCTGATTCTGAGTGAGGTCAATTTAGAACCAGTAATAATAATAGTTCTTAAAAGACAGAGCTAGAAGAATTCAAGCAAGCTAGGACTGGTCAGAAATAAAAAGGAGGTGACTCTCCACATAGCAGGGAATAGAGATGGAGACTTCGTCAACAAAGGATATTTTGGATGCTAAATATCATATATATCATATATTCAATGGATAACTGAGCAAGCTAACGGAGGTAGTTAGCTACTGCAGGTTACAAACCATACAGAAAGCACAACAAATTCAGGAAGTCCCCTTAGCTGGAAATATTCTGAAGATGGAAGACTACACAGGAGGAATAACATATATGCTTTCTCATCTGTCTTTTGTCTCTGGGTATCATCTTACATTTACTCCTGAAGACATGACACTGGACCAAATACTTGATTTGATCCAGTATAGTTATCCTTTTCCTCTCAACTTCCCATTCAATTTTAGCTTGAAATCAGATGCTTTGAAGTTTGATTTTTGTATGCAAATTGTGTGGCTTATTTTCATATGCAGATGTATTACACGACTTCCTGTGGCTTCTATGTGCATCATGAGCTAATGATTTTGAATAAAAGTAAGGGTTGTACTATGCAGTGGAAGATTAACTTACAACTACTTAATAAAGGTATCTTACTACATTTCCAACAGATTGCTTAAAATGAAATCTTACTTTTTCATTTAAAGATTTATTGAAATCTGCAGATGGTAAATGGAAAAGTGGAGTTTACAGTGACCCATGTTACACTATCAGCTAACAATAACTCCACTTTTATGACTTTCATGATTTTTTTTCATTTTTCAGTACAATGTTGTATACAAACCAGCAGTTCACAATATTGAAAAAAAAAGATGACTGTGACTGAAAATGATACTTTATATTAGTAGTAATTTCTAGCTTGTATACTTTCAGATTTCCAATTTCTGTCTAAGTTGTAAGCATTCTCTTCAGGTTCTAGCAAACTGGTGTAGTTTAAGTATAAAGACTACTGGCAGAAGTAGTGAAAAAAATAAAAGCTACAGAAAAGTTGGAGAGAATTCTTCAAGGGTATAGGGAATAGTTGGAAAAAATTTCTTTTGAGGCATGTAGTATTTGACTATATACTTAATCACAGTTATTGTAGGTAAATTAAACTAAGATTTTGAACCATTCAATGCCGTGTTAACAGAATGACTAAAAAGACAGATCAAAGTATCAGAAATACAGAATATAAATGTTTACCAGAGGATAAAACTGAAGTTCCAGCTTTTAGGTTCTCATTTTATAACAAATGAACCACTGTAGAAAACTGGGATAATGACCCTCTCACTGCTGACTTGAACTGAGTAAGAAAACTAGCTGGTGCACATAGCATTTGTAGCTGGGCACAGTTTGTACCTGCACATGAGAAGTTAACACTCAGTCACCAAGACGGCAAGACAAATATTATTGTAATAGATAATTGCAAGCCTAGAGTAGTAGCTCATACTTGTACAGTAGCCACTAATATATTTTTTTTCCCTTCTGTTTTATTTAACTGGAGTTTTTAACCAAACTTTAATGTCATCTGCCTGGTTATTCTGGTAAACTATGCAAAAAATGCTTAAAATATATTTCCCCAGGACTTGTCTGCGTGCCTATTGCCTGGTCACTCTAATCTTTGCAAACAGAGAACTGCACAGAGCCCCCATGTTTTCCTAGAATGTCAACATAACAAGAGCTGCAGCACGTCTAACTAGCACCTGGCTCTTGACTGATGAAAAAACAGATAAATCACCTGCAATAGATGACATTATGGAGACTGACTTAACCAAGAGAAGAGAGTACATTCAGTTAGGATATTTTGTCTGTGTATGGTCTGTAGCGAATAACAATTGCATCCTCTATAAACAGTGGCTATTCTTGGAAAGGACAAATTCGCGTGTTACATTTAACATTACACGTTGGCTGCATGCTAATTTTCCCCACCAGCATGCGGTCAGAGACACTTAGTCAAACACTTCCTGCTGTAGCATTTCAGAAGCCTTTATTAGTTCTTTCGTATTTTGCAAGAAGAGAAAGAAACAAAGCAGGTCTAAGTGCAATTAGGAAAGAAAAAGTAGAAATGTATTGCAAAAGTACGCGCAACTGGAAAATATTGGGAAAGTCTGAAGAAAGAATGTTTTTAGAAGAATTCCAGACTGCATCCATCCTGGATAATTAAAGAAATTTAAGATTAAAATAAAATTACAATGTTGTATTGTCTTCTCATATTCAGGGACCTCTTGCAAAGAAAACGACAATGACAAAGTGCTTTATTGTCTTGCAGTGACACTGTAATGGTATTTTAAAGATCTGCAAACAACATAGGAGTGCAATACAGAACACACTGAAAGCTAGGTGACATTAGGAAGGATGTCCTAGCTTATAAAGCAATATCTAACTGCTCTGTTAGAGTATTTTATGCTCATGTTGCAAAAATCCTATCTCTATTGTACTTTAATAAAACATGTGAAGAAAGAAGCTTATGTGGAAGTATCCAGGATGTTGGTTACTCACTGAGAGGAGCAGGACTGGGAGTACTGGCTTGACCTCCCATGACACCTTAATATGAACACAGGAGCATATGGTATCATGCTTTGCAATTAGAAAAACCTTTCACTTGAGGAAGTTGATACCACCGAGTGCTGACACGTGCAAGCTTGTGCTGCTGCTCTCAGCCAGCTGGAATCAATCTGTCGAATCTGCGTGTGATTCTTTGTGAAAGAAAACTGGATCTTTTAGCTGCATCACCACAACAGGACTCAGATTCAGGGCTGGTCTGCATCTGGCTAGTAGAAAGGGAACATTAAACATGCATCTGCTTGCAAAGATACCTATAAAATAATATTTGTAAAATGGCTCAGGCACACAGAAGTAGATTCTTTGCTGGTAATTTAAAGGGGAGAATCTTCACATTTTATTTTTACCTCACTTGTGATAATGTCACTGCAGCATTATACACATCTTACGAAAAAGACGTTTAGTCACAGACATTTCAAGTGGAAGAAAATATGGCTGCATGGTACAATTGCCATCTGTGAGCTTGGAGGCTACAGTGCTTTCGCCTTAATGTGGAAGGCCACAGAGGCCTTCATAGGAGTTTGTGCTGCATTCATTTCTGGCTGGCTAACTACCACTGTATTTCAAATAAAGCTGCATATTAAAAAAAAAAAAAAAAAAAAAAAGGAAGAGGAAAAAGGATTAACTTTTGGAACTTTTTCAGTAGACCTTAAATCAAGCCTTTCATTTTTCAGGGCTACAAAAGAACCTTTGTATAATTTTGCCTCCAGCTTTTTTTCTTTAACCTTTGAAAAGCAAAAGACTGATTTTCTGGAATAAGCCCATATAATTAAAAAAAGACCTATCATTAAAAGTAGATAAATATCCAAAAAAGTAAAAGGAATGTGTATTTGAAAGTGGTTCCAGATTCAGTAGCCACATGCTTTTCAAAGCCAATTAAATGCTTTGTACAACTCCATAAATAAAGCTTCCTTTGCCAGTTTTTGTACTGAATAATTTGTACTGGAAAACGGCTTTATAATGCAGTGTCAAGCCTGAAAATATACTGAATCAAAGCTTTGTAATGTGATTCCAAATGAGTAACACAATGCAACATGCAAAACTCTTGTAAATGCAATAGCAGAGACCAAGAATATGTCCCCTACTCAGCAGTCGTCAGAATAAAACCATATTGTTCAAAGTTTGCAACCTTTGAAATTATGCCTCTCATTAGAATGATTCTTAGCACTTTGCAGTTTCTCACAGAAGGGAGAAAAAGACTTAGAAATATTCAACCACATACAAAAAAACATTGTGAGGTCAGCCACTAGACTTTTACAGATGTACAGAGGCTTAGAGAATTTAGCAGTTAGACGAAAGCCAAACAATTCCTAAAGAATGTTTGAGTTTGGCTCCAGTGATCTCCATCCTATCTTTTCGGTGTAGTTCTTCTATCAATACTTAACTACGTTCAAGTCCTGCAGCCTTTGTGTTCTCCTCTAGCCCCATTCTCCTTTCCTATCAAAGACCATTTCCTCCAGAACACCCCATTATAACTTTTGCTTCCTAATATCTAACTTGATATACCAACTCTAAGGACCTTCTATCTCTGGACCCCTTTTTAGGTAGAAGGTATTTATAGTCATTTGTTATTAAATCAAATTTCACACAAATGCATGGTTAAAATGATCATGTATATTACTTTCCAGAATGAAGACCAGAACCTTAAAATGGAGCAATTTTGGGTAAAAAAATTAACTGAACAAATGAGAATTTGTTAACCTAAAGAAAAACGTGTTCTTCACAACACTCTCTAAAGCTGCTCACAGACCTGTAAGTTTTCTTCCACAAAAAAAATTTCTCCAGTTTGATGAGAAGAGTTGAATGTGTTTCAGTCACTTTTCTATGAGCTTTCTAACTGCTCAGTTACGCTGGATCTCAATTTTGCCAGCTGTTGTCCTGCTACTGTAAGCTTTCCTCTGTGTAGCCTTGTCTCAACTAGCATTGCAAGTCAAGTACAGCTATTGTTGGGGGAAACACATGCCAAAATCCTTAGCAAACCCCAAAGCCTAAGTGTTTTTTATCTGACTTCACACAGTTAACTGGTCTGCTTTTCCTATGCCAAAATGCATACTTTAAGTATTTCCAGTTAATTTTGTTTCTATTATGCTACATGAAAAGCCCAAGTAGATTCAATAAGAATCATGTATTTTCTTTTATACAAGTATGAAGCTATTTGACTATCCAAAGCCTCATTACCGTTATCATACTAAATAATTTCTAAATATGTCTAAGTATTCTTTTCAGGTTTCTTAAGACTTTAACTTCCCTAACACATGCTTTGTGGGGGGAGCAAACCCCAATTTTCTTCCACTCAAACAAGGAGCTCCCGTACCTTTTCCAGCTTTTGTAATCACAAAGATCACTTTACATCAAGCAATAGCTTCTTCAACATTATACTTATGATTAAATCCAAAGACGTAGCTGGAACATGCAATAGGTAGCTCAACTGCTTAAAAAAATAGTGTGATCATCGTTACATATGACAACTCCAGTATGGTTAATAATCAGTTTTTATGCATCTTTGCATCAGAGAAGTACTGTACAATATCAGAGTTGAAGCTCATGTAGCAGCTCACAGAATCGCCCGGGTTGGAAGGGACTTTAGACTACAGAAATGTATCAGAAATCTCAAGAAAGAGATGATAGTGTGATGCGTGTTCAACAGTAAGCATCATGCCTATTCTCTACTCAAAGGAGGTTTATTTTGATGAGTTATCTGCAAAACGTTCTACACCTTTCATAATCTCAGTGTATTAGAGCACAATCAAGAAAGCAGAAAGCACGAAGTACTAGTTGCTGGCCAAACATGTGAGTTGGAGTAAATTACTACCTGTCTGTGTTCAAATCTGAATGTCAAATGCCGTTATATCTAAGTTTCTTTTGAATCCATGCTTTGTAACCATACTTTCTCTTTCCAACCAACAAAATATCTTTAAGAATGAAACGAAAATACCATGTCAAAAAATACTTGAGAAAACTAGCGAACACTGCAATCAAGTTAATGTACTTTTGAAGGTGGATGTATTGCCACTAGGGTGCTTTTTATACATTAAAAATACTGTTCTCTTTTAAAAGAACATGAACCACTGCACACACACAAAAAAAATACTCTGTCAGCATATGTCACGAAACTTAAAATTGCCCATCTATAAAATTGGCCAGTAGGTACAGAAATGATCACAATTCCTTTTGAACAGTCTGGAAAATGTGATAATCATATAAATGATGGGAAAAAAAAAAAAGCCCAGTTGAAAACTCTTGTTATTATCTCTCCACCAGGATGAAATATAGTTTTGTTTTTGTCTTCCTGATCTGTTATCATTATTCATGATTTTTTTCCCCAATTGTTTTCAAAGACTGTCAGGTAAATTTTCTCAAAAGTCAGCAGTCTTAAGGCTAATACCAGAATGGAAATGCTTCAGTGGCACTAACAGCTTTCTGAAAAGCAACAACTTTCATTTTTTCCATTTCTTTACTACACAATGGCTACAAACTCCTTTCTTTCATCACCTTATGCTAAGCATAATCATTGGCTGTCAGCTGAATCACTCAAGGCTTCAGGAAGAGAAGAAATCCTCCAAAAGAAAATGCAAATATCTTGATGTCATCGTCTCACACACGGCTAACCAAAGTACTACGGAACTTAAATTCAAACCAGTTTCTATACAGTGCAGCAAAAACACACAGAGACAATGTACACGCTAAAATTGATTAGCTCATATTTGATATCTATAAAATTTATCAGTATCAGTTCAGCTGTGATCCAAGAAACTGTAATAACTGCAGTGAAATGGAAAAGATGGAAGCTCACAAATCTCTTTTCCTTCAGTCCAATATACCTCCGTTAAGCAGTAATTATGGAGAAAAACAAAAACAAACAAACCAAATAAAAGTATGCAGAGCTTGAACAAGGAAAAATTCCAGAGCTGAGCAGGTACGTACATACTTTGGAGTTAAATTTCAGATGTGTATATTAAAAGAAAACAACAACAACAACTTGCAAACTACAGTTGAGTTGTCCAAAGAACTCCTTTCCCAATATTTCTGATAATACAGCATCTATGATAATTTTGATTAGAATACACTAGAACATTCATTTTCTTCATCTAAGCCATCTTCTAGTAGAGTAAGAGGGAACCACTATGTTGCTCCAATTTTTTATTTCATGACTGCATGAAAAAAGAATTCCATGTTTCCCTGTTTAAAATATTTACTTCCTAACTTTAACAGGGATTTGAAAACTCCAGAACTTAAAAAGTCTTTCTTAGCACCTTCCTTAACATTATTTTATTCTTAGTCCTCCTTTATTTTTCAAACTTCTTGTATCAAGTTCAGCTCACAATGAGTTGCAGCAAAATGTAAAACAAATGAATTTTTATGAAACTGAACTCCATTTAAAATGCGCAGGGAGAATCTATGACAGCCTAATACAGATAGCACTTTTACAAAGTAAAGTGTCCTAGTAAAGTTTAAGCTCTATTTTTTTTTAATTTTGTGTGTGTGTGTGTGTGTGTAGTTAAATAGTCATACTTGCAGTTTTCTAAGAGCAGAACAGGACAGTAGAGGATGAAACCTGCTGTTACTAAAAACTCATCTTGGAAGGTTTAAAAATGCTGGACACTGAGATTAGAGTGATAAACATGAATCATTATCCAAATAGCTTTTTATTGCTTTTAATATATTAATTCTTTGTAAAGAATCAACTATATCATCAATAATATTGTTCAAGATGTTGTTTTTTACTTTTTTTTTTCCATAACTACAAAACATAACTACAGTGGAAATATAGTTGCTTAGACATGCTAGAGGCAGTAATGGGAAATAAAGTCCTATATTTGTTGAAATGCTGGAATGACCCCAGATGCCAGCACCATCACAACATGAAGCACCTCTCCATCCCCAACTGTGCAGCAGCCAACAGGGGATGCCTGCTTTGTCCTGTGGGAGCACAGCACAGCAGGTACTGCCTGTTTAAACAGAGTGGCACAGCCTGCTTACAAGCAAAATCTTGAGCTTGTCTCAAGCACAGACTGGCATGAGTAATCATGGTATCAGTTCTCTATCAAGACATATGGAGCATTTCTGCTTCAAAACTTATTACTGCTCAGTGGTGAAAGCAAAGATAAACCACAGCAGTCTATTTCCTTACCCCACCTACAAGTTGTTGCCTTGCACTGTACAGTTTAAAGAATATGCGTCGATGATACAATAAGTTTTTAACAGAGAAATCCAAGCAGACAAGAACATGGGACCACAGTGGTCATTACATTCAATCTTCCTTAAAACAAACCATAAATTACTGCCTAATGTACAAATGACCACAAAAACTACCACCACATGCAGGCCACAAAAGACACTGCAGACAAGAGAAGCAGTAATTTGTTCTAAACTCTGCTTTCGTAATTGCATGGAAACTACCACAAGAACAACTGGCATTGCACTGGCCAATTCAGAAACTACTGCTATGCATATTTCCTCACCTTACTGAAGCAGCTTCACTCATCTTATGGTCTAGGACAATCATAAGGACTTTCACATGCGTGCTGTTTTATATGTTAGTAGCTAATCTCCAGTTTATCTGGAAGGTGAGCATAATTTACAGGCAACAGATAAAACCCAGCCTTCCGTAAATAGATTAATGTACCAGTAACTCAGGAAGTGGCAAACAATGTTCACCAGAGAGTAGCAGAAAACTCAATGAAGCCAAAAAGCCAAATTTGCACCTGTGTATGTCTGCTGAAATGAAAGTAAAAGATACCTCTAATGTAGGTTAGAAGCTTGCTCCCCGGAATGATCATGTGTGACATCTTTTAAGTGGTATATACCGCAGATCTGTGACTCTACCCTTGTCATTTCAGAGTGCAGTCTGGGAAATAAACTAATTTTAAAAATTGCAGTAACAGTTTATGGGGGACATGTATTTTTTGTTACACTTTTATAGTAAAGATACTTTGTTTTTCATTTAAAAGGTTAATAAATTATCCAAAAGAGAGTACGAATTATCAATATTGAATAGCAATATGCTGAAAACTCAATGCATAATAATTATATGCATTGTCAACCATTTCTACTAATTTTTAAAGACTACGACGCTCTAGTAGCAGGAAGAGCAAGACCACCCCCTTTGCCGTACTGTTGATGTAGGGATTTTATTGGCAAGGCAGCTGAAAGCACTACAGAATAAATCCCATGTTTTTTTACTGCAAGTGTTCTCTTTTACTCGTCAAGAAACAATTCAGGGAAATTTGGAACTAGCCATTCAGAGATTATAAGAGGAAGGTTTGTTCCTCCTCTCTTCCCCCCTCCAAAATAAACCTGGACTCTAGAGGGAGAAAAACATCCTGTTTTTCAGATGTAGTTTAAGATAGAGCTTTCTACATGACTTACTGGTGCTAATAACTTACATTTCCCACCCACAACACATGAAGTACACCCATGATTTTAAGATAGCTGTCCAGCCCAAGCTGGTTCAGAAGAAGTATTCAGGCATTAAAAGGAGCTGCACAGAGAACCCGTTATTCCTTTGAAACATCTACATCAACTTCACACAAGTACCCTACAGAGTTTATCAGTGAGGAAATTTTATTTTGTCTTGTGGATGTCACTTGTCCAGGGTAAATAGAAGTTTGCAAAGCTAAAGTCGGATATCTAAGACTGACTCAGTCTTCTAAAGTCAACGTGAGCTACAAGTGTTGGAAAAGGACCTCCTAAAAAGGCAAAAAGAACCTCATGACATCATCTTCTGTCCCACAGTACTCCTAGAACTTCTGCAAAAACTTGTCACGCTATCACAGATTTATCATCGGCCTTACGTAAGTAGCATCTTAACTAGAGTTTCAGCAGCAGCAGTGATGATGTTCAGCTTTTCCCTGAAGCCCAGCTAAGAGGCTGCGACAACAATGCTGATGCTGTGCACCTTATTATTATTATTACTGTTATTCTGTGGTCTATAGCTCTTTGGACACTGCTGCTGCATTTGTCTAAGGCCGACATTTCTAACCTGTGCAGAGATAAACAGGGGATCAACTCAAAGCACCTCACTTCAGAGTCTTTGGAGGAAAAGTGCTTTCTAAAGGAAACACATTTAATGATCAATGAAGTGAGATCGATGCCTGTTCATAAACAAAAAGCTGATTTTTTTTTTTTTAAATAAATCAGTAGAGCTCTTGGAAGACACCAGACTGACAGAGATTGAGAGGCAATTACTCAATAAACCCAGGTACCTAATGCAAGCATCTTCAACTTGTCAGCTCAGCCATAGTTTGAGAAAGAGTTCCTGCCTGCTCACTCAATCCTAACATGAGGCAGGTATTACGGTACAAACTGGTAGATGTGGCACAAATATACGTGCTAAGTCTTGGACTCATAAACATGGCAACTCCGTTCTCCACTAAAACAACAGCAGCAAGCACTCTGCTTCTGTTCAGAGCACAGGGTACAGGATTGCTGAATCAATTCCTATCTGCTGCTGGCAGCTGCATCATCTCTTTCAGGGTAAACAAATTCCATGTCAAAGAGACCTTTTGCTCTGATTATTCTGACTGGAAGACAATTCCAACTTCTTATTTTCTAGTAGTAGGAATTTTCTCCTCTCTGGCATATATTTATTTCTTGCCAGTTCTTATGTCAAAGTAAGAGTTTTTAAGCTAGAGAACAAAGCAGTTTAAAAAGTGTTCTAGAAATAAAACTGAAAGCATTCAATTCCAAAATACTGCTGTCTAAAGCTCTAAACATTTTTCACTGACAATTCCAATACTGCTCTCCTTGAAAAGAAAGACTATGTAAAACTTTACAAGCTTTTTGGCTAGAAGAACAAGTCTTCAAAGTTAGGAAAGGTTAGATTTACTGTTGTCAGCAATAACACTAATTTGGTTCTTTCTGAACACTTAATACGATTTTTGTGTCATAACAGAAGTAGCATGTGATCATGCTACTTCAAGTAGACTTGCATAAAACATACAGACAGCTTGCAATTGCTTAAGCTATCAAACTTCTTTACCAAGGGGTTTGTATGCTTGACTTGTCAACTAAGTGTCTGTCTACTAATAGATTTTTAGTAACTGATTCCTGACACTTAAGAGATAAAGCATAAAATCTTGCCATTTGGCTGACTTGACTTACTATAAAAATGGTTAATAAAAATAATGCTTTAGCTGAAACATAACTTTTTTTTTTTTTAATTTTTCAACTTGATTTTTTATGGCTTTCTCTTATTGTTTCGTCTAAATTCATTCTCAAAAACTCTCAAGGGTTTATTTTAATCATCTTCTGTTGATTTTTTTTTATTAGAAATTGACTAGAAAGCACACAAAGTGCCTTTGTCACAAAGCAAGACATGCTACTTTTGTAAAAATAGACAAAAAAAGGCTATGTTCATAGGCAGGAATGAAAAGAAAACCATCTTTCACATTTCTCAGATATATCAATGACTCCATGTGTGACTTTTCTGTAGCCAGCCCAACAGAAATTTTAGTGACCATGCAGTGACAGGATTAGCAAATTCTCTTGAGCTCTCAATATCGTAATTTCTAGTCCCAGGCTCAAGGCTTCTCTCCCTTGGATAAAAACTTAATCACATTAGCTGGCATTGTAAAGAAGAATAAAATAGTTCAGTTGGAAATGACTACAGATATTCCAAACATCCACTGCTGTTCTTTTCAGGGAAGAAGTCTCAAGCCCAAAACAGCATCTCATGTTTTCTGTCAAAATGTAACTTTTCATCCTTCCTCACTGCTCCGGAACTTGGAAACACTCGCTCGTTAAGCAGCTGCTCCTTTTCTGCCTCTTAACACCATTTTCCTGAGGTACCAGCTTGGAGTGAGAACAGTTGCTGCCCCATGTCTGGCCATTCTGGCAGACAGCTGATATTCTCCCAGCAATATATTAAACAAGCAAACCAAAACCAAAAAAAAGTCTATTTAAGCTCCTCTTACCTAACCTATAGCAGTACACCAATTTCCACCTGGGAGAGGAATAAATTATATGGAATAAAATAGTTATCTTTACCAAAGGGAGTGGAAGTGGTCTTATGGCAACTTTACAAAAAAGATAAATAATTAACAATGCAATTAATAAATTTCTCTTACACCTAAACCAAAATGATTATACCAGTGTTAAACACTTGTAAGTCACCAGTCTGAACGCTGCAGGTCAAAGGAAAAGGCACTTCTCTTCAGTAGAACCTGCTGCAGGGTTCAGAACTTCAGAAGCCTTTGAATGAAATGCTCATGAGCATTTGATAATCAACCATCAGACATCCTAAATGTAGCATATGCTACCAGTCTCCTCCAAGTGCAAGGAAATGTTGAGGTCTGAAGATAGAGATCAAGCCTGCATTCTAAAGTCATTGCTTCAGCTACCAAATGCAACTACAAGATAACAGTTGTTAGCTTTTTTTTTTTTTTAACCATGAAGACACTACATTCATTGAGGATACCACATGTTAACACACACGCACACAGCTACCTACTTTCATGTATCTTTGATGTTTCATTTCCTTCTTCTGAAGTACTTTCAGTAACAAGCCTTAGGACAAATGCTTTTAGCTAAGCATATGTATTGAAGCTGGATGGGGAATTATCTGCTTGTCTTCAGAAGTGAGATTTGCTTGACTGCCATCAGATCCAAAATCTTTTTGAAACACTGGACCCTCTTCAGGACTATTTTCTCAAACATGAAGACTGTGGTTGCAGTGTGTTATACAGGCACAGACCTAGCTTTAAATCACTTTCCTATTCCATGCAGGTAAGAAACCTAAAAACTGTCTCCTATTGCCAAGAGGTTTTGCACCTGGGTCAGTGAAGAATACTTATGCAACGTGGAGTAGTACTTACCAAAAATACTTATAGAAAAGGAAGCACCTTTAGCCTAGTACTAACAATACATTCGAAAAGGGTCTTAAGCTTCATGCGTTTAGTCCTCTTTGACTCTCTAACCGCAAGACTTTCTTCATTATTCTAGGGGTGGCTTTGATTATAAATTCCATTTTAGACCAGAGATAATACTTCTGATTGGCCCTGGTATGTACATTCCTAAAACAGATGACTAGTTTCAACCAATTAACATTGTCTAATGGAACAGCTATTTTGCCAGAGGATCATAGCTTGACATTCAGTAATTATTAGAACAGTATGACAGTAATTACATGAGCTGTGAACATAGCATTTCCCAAACACTGGGCAATAAATTAGAGATCTAATCTATCAAAATCTATCAAATGCTGGCAGCGTTTGAAAGCTGCTTCTGCACGTTGCATTTCCCAGAAGGCACTGACTTGGAAGCAAGTACTTCTCCAGTATCAACCCCGCTGTTTCTTGTATAACCCCCAAGTAGGACAAGAGGAAGAATCATTTTCAGAAAACGGAACAACTGTGGTTTCAGAGATCTTTTCCTCACACTCCATTTTAGACTATGACATGTTAAGACAATGTTTTTGACAGAAAAGCTATACTGTATTCCTAATACACTCAAGTTCAGAAGCTTACAGAAAATATGCACTACAGTTTAGTTGTT